>NC_041334.1:37389465-37404465 GCF_004354835.1 Perca flavescens
AATAAATAAGAAGACATTTTTTTTAAACTGATTGACTACCAATGGTAAATGTAAATGGACTGTTCTTATATAGTGCTTTTCTAGTCTCAACGACTACTCAAAGCGCTTTAACATGGTACAGGAACCATTCACCATTCACCATTCATACACTGTGGCCGAGGCTGACGTACAAGGTGCCACCTGCTCATCAGATAATCATTCACACACATTCACACTCCAATGCGCAGCATCGGGGGCAACTCGGGGTTCAGTGTCTTGCCCAAGGACACTTCGACATGGGACTGCAGGGTCAAGGATCGAACCACCAACCTTCCGATTGGCAGGCAACCGCCTACCACTGAGCCACAGCCGCCCCTTGGTAAAGGGGTTAGCAAAGTAAAGTCTTTATCCTGAAACTAGACTGAAGACGGTAGGTCACTGTGAAATTAAGTCAAGAAAAATAATGGTTGATTTTAGAAAATACCAAACAAATCAAACTGTTATTATCAGAACTTTATTTACAGAGAAAGATGACCTGACAGGAAGGAGGTGTTTCACACATAGTTTTTTTGTTTGTAAGTTATCATTTAGGAATTTTGAACAAATGACATAGGCCTATAAATGTTAATAAATATGAGGCTCTAAAACTATAGTCAGACAACAGAGGCAGGGAGACAAGAAGGCTTAAAGCACATGAATACATTATAATCAAAAGGAAAGAAAAAAGGTTAGTTATGAAAGAGATGTGGGAAGGGCTGCTGAGTTTGGCTCCGCCCACTGAAGTTGGCGCCATCTGTCCTCTCTTACGTCCGCAGATAAGCTGTAAATACAGCTGGTCTGCTGCTGTTGAACTCATTCGTTTCTAACGATCCAACACCGACTGATCTCACAATGAGCGGAAGAGGCAAGGGAGGTTCTATGAAGGCTCTATGCACTTTATAAATATCTCTATGCACTTTATGAAAGGCTCTAGGCACTTTACACTTAAGCTTGGTTTGCACATTTTGTTTTATTAGTTATATTTTTGTAATTCTTGTATGGTTTATATTTAGGTAGCCTACTGGATGTTTAAATGTATACATTTTAATTTGTAAAAACTCAATAAAGCTCTTTAAAAAAAAAAAAAGCAAGGGAGGTAAAGGACTCGGTAAAGGAGGCGCTAAGCGTCACCGTAAAGTTCTCCGTGATAACATCCAGGGCATCACCAAGCCCGCCATCCGGAGTGAAGCGTATCTCCGGTCTGATCTACGAGGAGACCCGCGGTGTGCTCAAGGTCTTCCTGGAGAACGTGATCCGCGATGCCGTCACCTACACCGAGCACGCCAAGAGGAAGACGGTGACCGCCATGGATGTGGTCTACGCTCTGAAGAGGCAGGGCCGCACCCTGTACGGCTTCGGAGGTTAAACCGGATCCGGAGAAACTAATGTAACCGTGCAACCTGCCGGCCCTCTCGACTCTAATGTAACCGTGCAACCTGCCGGCCCTCTCGACTCTAATGTAACCGTGCAACCTGCCGGCCCTCTCAACTCTAATGTAACCGTGCAACCGGCCGGCCCTCTCGACTCTAATGTAACCGTGCAACCGGCCGGCCCTCTCGACTCTAATGTAACCGTGCAACCGGCCGGCCCTCTCGACTCTAATGTAACCGTGCAACCTGCCGGCCCTCTCAACTCTAATGTAACCGTGCAACCTGCCGGCCCTCTCGACTCTAATGTAACCGTGCAACCTGCCGGCCCTCTCAACTCTAATGTAACCGTGCAACCGGCCGGCCCTCTCGACTCTAATGTAACCGTGCAACCGGCCGGCCCTCTCGACTCTAATGTAACCGTGCAACCGGCCGGCCCTCTCGACTCTAATGTAACCGTGCAACCTGCCGGCCCTCTCGACTCTAATGTAATCAAGCGGTGTCTTGGTTGTCGGCAGGTTTGAGTTATTAACCAAGCCTTGTTTCTGGTGCATCTTAGAGGATTGTGTTCACGGCAATTCACACATTATCGATGGGGAAGTACAGTACATCACATACAAATACACGTCATGTTATTTTGGTAGTTATGTTAAGTTAAATGTTAGAGAAGTGAATGTTGCTACGTGGTAGCTAGGCTAGGCTACTGAACGAGACCGTAAGGACCGTAACCGAGGGTACTGCATGAGTCTATATTCAAACGGGTGTCTAGGTTCTCGGCAAGTTTGACTTATCAACCGATAGCAGAAGCCTTTATGTCTCGTGCATCTTAGATGATTGTGTACATACAAATTAATAGATTACATTATTGATGGATATTACATACAAATGCACGTCATGTTATCTTAGGAGTTATGTTAAGTTAAATGTTTATTACGTGATAGGTAGGCTGTCACCAGGAGACTGTGCACCAGACTACTGAACATGACCGTAACCGTGCCTAATGCATGAGTCATGTAATCAAACGGGTGTCTAGGTTCTCGGCAAGTTTGACTTATCAACCGATAGCAGAAGCCTTTATGTCTCGTGCATTTTAGAATTGTGTTCATGGAAATTCATATGCTACATTACCAAGGGGAAAGTATTAGGCCTATATCACATACAAATACACGTAATGTTATCTTGATAGATATGTAAAGTTAAGGCAAGGCAAGGCAGCTTTATTTATATAGCACATTTCAGCAAAAGGGCAATTCAAAGTGCTTTACATAAAACATTAAAGAGCAGTTAGAAAACAATTAAAAAACAATAATAAACAAATTAAAAACATTAAAAGACAAGAATAAAATTGATAGTGCAGTATAAGAATAAAAGTTACAGTTCAGTATAAGAAATTAAAGTTAATAAAATAGATTATTTAAAGAAAAGCAACATCAAAAAGATAGGTCTTTAGCTTAGATTTAAAAGAACTGAGAGTTGCAGCGGACCTACAGGTTTCTGGGAGTTTGTTCCAGATATGTGGAGCATAAAAACTGAACGCTGCTTCCCCCTGTTTAGTTCTGACTCTGGGGACAACAAGTAGACCTGTCCCAGACCACCTGAGAGGTCTGGGTGGGTCATAATGACGCGATCACCACTCCTCGATCTGCATACTGCAGTCAGGGCTTACTCAATTTCCCAGTACCAGTTCTTTAGACGTCACACAATGATTTACACACAGTTCTTTGGAAGTCACACAACAAATGATTCAGAAACATGCCCTGTGTGCCAAAATGCATGGAGCTTAATGCTATAAGGTCACTACGCTAACATGCTCACAATGACAAGGCTAAGTGTTTTGATCAGTTTTTTGGAAGTAAGTAAGTTTGGATTAAGAAAAAGAAAAGCTTAACACACACACACACACACACACACACACACACACACACACACACACACACACACAGTACATACACTCAAATAGCAGTCTCAAAAAAGAATTTCAAAATTACTGCATGAACTTTCATCAAGTAACATTACTGGTTTCGAAACTGATAATACATTTACAACAATGCGAAAAAGATAAAGAAGCATTAGCTTTTATGTTGTGATTTTGAATTTGCCGCGTGGCATTGCGCTAATAAAGGGAAAAAAGAAATGTTGTTGTTATGTTATGTGATTAATCATACCTTGGCGTTTAATTATAACAAAACATTTTCCTCTAAAAGCAAAAAAAAAAAAAAACACTTAACTGTCGTAGTCTTTGCAAGAGGATGAATAATTAACAAAAGCCCGACACAACACTCTTTCGTAGGCTACATGCACACAAACACATAAAATACTCCCACTAACAAAAACAACTAAAGGGGTTTATAAATCCACTTGTCTTGGACCACAGAGTTTTTTTGGGATCTTTGGGTCTCATGTCAACACGGTGTGTAAGAAAGCAAACCAGTGCTTGTATTTCTTTTGTAAGCTCCGAAGTTTTAACATTGCTGTGACTCTGATGGGAAGGTTTTATTGTTGTTTCAATTAATCACTTCTTACTTTTACCTTTCTTTAAGTTGGTACAGTTTACTGAGCCAAAAGGATAAGAACTGACGACAGGGGATTGTCAAAGTGTTTGGAAAAATTGCGTTACCTTGCGTAAACATGGACGCCTGGCCAATAAATGCTATTGAAGGGCGGGTCTTGGCGTGGCCATAGTGGGATTCGTAATATTGTGGCCCGCCAGCCCAAAGTTGAAAGGGTGGTTTTACCAACTCACAGGCGCTAGGGGGAAGCGAGACGGCCACCATTCAACATGAAAAAAGACCCTAAATATATGACCATAAAAATGACTCCGAAGCTGTTCAGTTAAAGGTCCCATGACATGGTGCTCTTTGGATGCTTTTATATAGACCTTAGTGGTTCCCTAGTACTGTATCTGAAGTCTCTTTTATATAGACCTTAGTGGTCCCCTACTGCTCTGAGCGATCTCTCCAATTTATTAAAGCAAGGGGTTTTTAAGAAGGCGGAGTCGGTCTTGGCAGACCACAACCACCCTCTGTCACAGGTATTTCAGTTGCTCCCGTCTGGTCGCAGGTACAGCTTTCCCAGATGCAGGATGAAGAAAGGGAATTTCGGCGAAAAAGACTCAGGCCCAAAGGCCGAGATATATGACTGTAATTCCTGCGTATTCATTGATAGGACTTATGGATACCAAAACTCAAAGATCAACTGATTCAGGTTAAGAAAAATTTACTGAGTCCAGCAGTTAAGGTGTAATCACATATGTGGGTTCACAAAAGACACTCAGGGCCCTATCTAGCACCCAGCGCAATTGCCTTTGTACACCGATGCATGTATCATTCCTATTTTGCACCCGACACACAGCGGACTTTTCCCTCCACAGTAGCACGTCGGTAAATTAGGGAATGTATTTGCGCTCCCGGGGGCGGTTCAGCGAAAAGAGGATGCGTGTTCCGGCGCTAACGTTCCCTGGTGCTATTTTGCAGTTTCAGAAAACAATTCTGCCACTGACCAGGAAAAACCTGGTCTAATGTCAGTAGCGCATTATTCAGATGCTATTTTAGGGGCGCATGCTTGGCCATAATGTAGCGTGAAAAAGAAAAATATGACTGAAAATGTACTTCAGGTGTTTGAATAGACCAGGAGGCACTTTACAGTACAGTCCTCAAAAAGTCGCAGCATTCTTTGTGGCTTGTTGTGTTTTACACAACATTTCCATGAATCATGGATGTGTTGACGACATACATGAGGAAATATTAGAGGACTTAATGTTGAACCTCTGGTCCGGGAGTAATGCGCGATGCGCTCCTGGTGGAGCGGGTGGACGGAGATGGAGTGGGGGGAGGAGGAAGGGGCACAACAGGAGCAGGTGGTGGGTTTGGAGGCCCACGCTCCATGGCTGCAGCAATCCTCTCCAGACTTGAGGAGATGCGCCCGAGAGGCCGCAGCAACATCGCCACCCGGTCAAGACTCCTTTTCCTCGATGGGGCGTAGTCCTCCTGTCTCCGGGCAGATTCTTCTGTTGCCACACACACACTCAGGGTGGAGTCCCCTGTCTGGTGCAACTTCCTCTTCTTGTTCTCATAACCTTTCAACAATTCTCTTTTACGCCATATAAGACCTAAACAATTTTTATGACTTAAGCTTAACCTTCTGTGCATCAAGAGGTCACCCAGAGTACTTTTGAGCATTCTGCTGAATTGTTCTGCATCAATTAATGGTGGAAATGTCTTTATTTATGCAAAGGAAAACACAGTTGGCAATTCAAAATTTAAAAAACATAATGGGATATAATCAAGGGGGTAAGCTTCGCTTCAGAACGCAAACCTCCAATGGCGCCATTTTGTTGCTACAAAGCGATCACCTCCTGTTAGCATTACACTGACCGCCATTTTTTTTTTACGTCACTTGACTGTGAATAACTTTACATCTGAAGCGTTTAAAGACTCTATTTGTCCATTGTTTATTTCTAAAGAAACACGACAATGTATAAAAGGCTCCATTACCTTGTACCTCACGTTATGGCTCCGTAGCAGATGTTTTTGTAAAAATAAGCTAACGATTGTGTCATAACCACGAGACTTACACACAGTAGAGGAATTACCGTATAGTACAGGAGAAGCTCGCAGGCAGTTTAGACTTACATTAGCTGTTTAGGTTGAATTACTAATGTTAACTAGCATGTTAGTGATCAATAATTAGCCTGTGCTTATGTTATCTCCTTACATATACCTACACTCTCAGTCTCTGTAAGATTGGGAATGATTGAGATTTCTCTCGGCACAGCTACCAGAAGACTTCACACTTTCAGACAGGTTGCTCACGTCACATTTACGTTGTCTCTGTCAGTTGGAGGCTGCGCAGTAAAGCAAGAGATCACCGGAAAAGTGCTTCTAATATCCTTCACTGGTCTCCGTCCAGAGCAACGGGATCTGTTGGTCCATTATATACTGTCTATGGATATAATGCAGTCGGGCGTTCTGTAGCATTTTCAAATATTTATTCTTCTGCAGATCAACTTTTCTCATTTAACGTTTTCTCTGCTGAGTCAACGCACACATGTAGGCATGAATTACTCTTTCTCTTCTTTGTGTGTTTTGTTTGTAGAAGTAACCTCTTTATTACTATTTACAGATATAACTATACGTAAAAAAAAATTCAATTTGTAAACAGTTGCACAATAGTACAATGGAGCGGAGTGCAAAGGCTGCTGAATAAATATGAAATGATTAATGTAACCTGTACTCTGTCTTTGTTACTGTAAGGCAGAATTTGCAATTCTGGGGAAATGTGAGTCAGGACTTGTAGAGTCAGGACTTCTAGATAAGAATGTCGAGTCATCTGTCACTCCCTTTCCATCCCCAGATCAGATGATATAAAGAAGATGTGAACTTCACCTCCTTCACTTCTGCTCACAGACTGACTGGTGTGACATTCAAGACTGTAAGTACTCTGATGGATTCATATGTAGATTACTGAGCAAGAGTAGTTTAACTCAGAGTCGTTGCACGATGCTGTTAAATCTGCTTATAATAGATACATCAGGCTTATTGTGGTGAGGAACTGAGGTAGACAAATTCAATTTTCATTTTCAATGTAATAAGCAAAAGTAGAGTTACTATTCAGTTACAAATTACTGGTGCAGCACAAAAGAAATGCCAAAAACACACACATGGTGTCAATGCAACATTACCGATTTAGTTGTGTGTCTCTTTTAGAATCATGAAGAACTTCTTGTCTACAAATGAGCAGCTCTGTAAGAACCAATGTCTGATGTCCCTCAACAGAAGGTATAAGGCTATCTTTCAGGTGAGTAACTCTCTAAAAAGAAATGCTCACTCTATATTTTGGTATGATATTGTTTGGATATCAGTTGAATGTCTCTGTTTCTGCCTGCAGTGTGATGGTAACTTTGTCGTCTATGACTGTGCCTGTTGCCCAAACAAGGCTGTGTGGGCCTCAGGCACTAATGGATCAGACGCTGTCCGCGTGATCATGCAGGCTGACGGCAACCTGGTCATTTACAACCAATGTAACCAAGCCAGGTGGAGCTCAGGGACATACATCGCGGGATCGTGCAACGTGTGCCGTCTTGAAATGACGGATTGCGGCAAACTAGTGTTGACCAGAAACTGTCAACAAGTTTGGTGCTCATGCTGAAATGATGTCTTCACATGGAATCCCAAAGCTTTGTTAAATTGAATGCTTTGCAAGTACAAGTCATCTTTGAATGCCAGTGTGAATTACAATAAATCTGCCTGCTGGAATCAAATAAAAGCACATTTTCACACTGTATAAAAGTGTTTTTCTTTTCTTTGTTCTTTTTTTTTGTGGCTTCGTAGTGACATAAACAGCTCTATTTGTAATGCAGATATCTCGGTAAAGAGCACTGGAAGTTGTATCAAAGTAATAAGAAACAGTCAGCTGTTCTAATAACTGAGCTGAAAACATCATTAAGTAGGCCTACACAAGAGACTTCCCAAAGCGGCTGCTTGAACCTCAAACTAAGGCATGCATTAAAATAATAATAATACATAACCATTGCCATTAAGCTGTGCAACTTAACTTCAAGAACTACATTTCACGCTAAGAGTGATCTGTATGTATAGGCCTATATATAACTTATACTCAACCTATTTTCATTTATATATTTGATTACAATGCTACAAACACAGCTCTGTTACACTTTAGGCTAGTAGATCGTTGATCATCTGTTTCTCCGTGAAGGGGAGAGACAGTGAGATAGAGAAAAAGAGGTGCTCAACAATCAGCTGTTTTTCCAGAGTCAGCTCTTTAGATAAAATTGTGGTCACCACTTTTTTCTTGCCTTTGATTTTGGTGTGATTTTCCTGTGTCGAGTTCGCTCTGTGGAATGGATGAGTAGACTGGATGTTTTCTGTTGACATGCTGTAGCATTGATGTTGTGCTATCGTGGGAAGCTAGTTTGGTTTTGACAGACTGTACAGACATGACTATAGTTATTCTTAGTTATGTTATTAGGCTGTATTTTCATAGATTTTAATCTGCTTTATTGTAATAAATTCTGTTGATTTTGTTATGGATATTTTCTGCCCTTTCCAGTGATGCACTTTAGGACTCAAACACAGAAACACAGAGGCACAGAAAAACACAAAGATGGTTAAGTCCAAGACTTTACGCCCAGGGGCCTCTGCACTCTAAATCCATGTCTGTGTGTGAGACCGTCTTACTGGAGAGAGATCAGAGAGCTTCAGAGGCTCTCTGCAGTCTGCACTCTGAGAAACTCAAACTCTTCTGTCTGGACCGGCAGCAGCTGGTGGGTCTACGTCTGCAGAGATTCAGAAAAACACTCCAACCACAGATTCAGACCCATCGATGAAGCTGCACGACAACACAAGAAGAAAATTCAAGAAACTCTGGAGCCATTGAAGGAGAAGTTAAAGGTTTTTGAACGAGTTAAAGAGGAGTTTGATCAGACAGCAGAACACATGAAGGCCCAGGCCAGATGCACAGAGATGCAGATTAAAGGTCCCATGACATGTTGCTTTTTAGATGCTTTTATATAGACCTTAGTGGTCCCCTAGTACTGTATCTGAAGTCTCTTTTATATAGACCTTAGTGGTCCCCTAATACTGTATCTGAAGTCTTTTATATAGACCTTAGTGGTCCCCTAATACTGTATCTGAAGTCTTTTATATAGACCTTAGTGGTCCCCTAATACTGTATCTGAAGTCTCTTTTATATAGGCCTTAGTTGTCCCCTAATACTGTATCTGAAGTCTCTTTTATATAGACATTAGTGGTCCCCTAATACTGTATCTGAAGTCTTTTATATAGACCTTAGTGGTCCCCTAATACTGTATCTGAAGTCTCTTTTATATAGACCTTAGTGGTCCCCTAATACTGTATCTGAAGTCTCTTTAATATAGGCCTTAGTGGTCCCCTAATACTGTATATGAAGTCTCTTTTATATAGGCCTTAGTGGTCCCCTAATACTGTATCTGAAGTCTGTTTTATATAGACCTTAGTGGTCCCCTGGTCCTTGACCAACTGCCACTTTGCTTGTTTGAAAGCCATGATGTCTCTCTCTCATGGGTTGGCCAAATTCTCTGGGTGGCCAAAGCAGAGAAAGGGGAGGTAACCTTTCCCCTTATGACCTCATAAGGAGAAGATTCCAGATCGGCCCATCTGAGCTTTCATTTTCTCAAAGGCAGAGCAGGATACCCAGGGCTCGGTTTACACCTATCACCATTTCTAGCCACTGGGGGACCATAGGCAGGCTGGGGGAACTCATATTAATGTTAAAAAAACTCATAAAGTGAAATGTTGGTGCCATGGGACCTTTAAAGCTACTTTGTGTAAGAAGTAATCGAGTAATCTTCTCCCCCTCCCTGGCATCCGTCACGGTGCCACTGAGTTTAAAAGGGTAAAAGGCGGAGGTATGTCCCTCTTTGGCTAATGTATTTCAAAGATGGAGGCGCAACATGGCTGCCGCCATTTGAGCGACTCGCTTGTATGTTTTCTGAATGATTCTGAATATCAGATTCTACGCTGACGAGAATACTTTGATTAGTTGGTGGAAGTAATTACACATGAATGAACACATATGTGTGAAAGAACAAAGGGGTTTTGCTAAGAATCAACAACAAAAAATTACACAATGGAGCTTTAAGGAGCAGTTTAAGAATGTCCACCAGTTTCTAGAAGAGGAAGAGGAGGCCAGGATGGCTGCCCTGAGGGAGGAAGAGGATGAAGGAGAAGATGGAGGCTCTGAGCAGAGAGATAGCAGCTCTTTCAGAATCAGTCCGAGCCACAGAGGACGAGCTGAGAGCTGAAGACGTCTCATTCCTGATCAACTCCAGGGCTGCAGTGGAAAGAGTCCAGCAGCGCCCCCTGCTGGAAGATCCACAGCCGCTCTCAGGAGCTCTGATAGACGAGGCCAAACACCTGGGCCAACTGAGCTTCAACATCTGGAACAAGATGAAGGAGATGGACTCCTACCGGTCCTGTGATTCTGGATCCAAACACTGCTGATCCAAGACTCGTCCTGTCTGACCAGTGCGTTAGGAGGAGAGAGACAGCAGCTTCCTGATAATCCAGAGAGGTTTGATGAGTACCCCTCTGCCCTGGGCTCTGAGGGCTTTAACTCAGGGACTCACAGCTGGGATGTCGAGGTTGGAGACAGTACATACTGGCTATTGGGTGTGTAGCAGAGTCTGGGCAGAGGAAGGGAGACATACTGTCTAAAGCAGGTTGGTCTGAAGCATGGGGAATAATGTTATTTAAAGGTAAATACTCAGCATGGTCACCATCACCTCACCCCACTGTTGTTGGAGTCCAGAGGATCAGAGTAAATCTGGACAGGACCAGAGGAACGCTGTTGTTCTCTGATTCTGATGCTAAAAACACACACACACACACACACACACACACACACACACACACACACACGCGCACACACACACCTTCACTGAGAGGATGTTTCCATTAATTTTCCCTGGGGATGAGGTTAAGATATCACCATTAAAGGTGTGTGACAGTGGAACAGAGCAGTTAGAGATAAACTTGTTCATGATGTTGTTTATTTCTTAAAGGGAAAAGTCACTGAATGTATCCTCTCCCTAGTATCCTCCTGCTGTTGCATTATTACAAAGATATGTTTCTTTTTGTCACTCTTGTTCAGTTGGACAATCTGCTTTTGGTTTCTGTTGTCACATTTTTCATATAGAATGTCAAATGATTTCATGAAGTTTCTGATCTTTTGGTTTGTGTAGTCTTTTCTCTTTTAATATCCTGTTTCATTTGTTTCATTTCATTTCTTATTTTGTGTGGAGCGCTCACGTCAGTTCGTGATGGCATCACGAAAATAAATCTATTAGAACGTGATACCATCACGATATTATATAACACGATATGTGTTGGTAGATATGGTCACGTTGTTTAAACTAATGTATTTCAATGGGAAGCATCTTACGTGATCACAGCACGAATCTGTCGGGCTGCAGCAGAGCAGCTGGATACAGCTTTGATATTATTGGTATTTTTAGCCCAATAACCGCTGTTTTAATCAACATTTATTCACCAGATCTTATCACGGTTTATATGTATTTATTTTAATGTTATTTCGGGCTATTTCGGCCAGGGAAGCTGGATTGCATTGTTGTTTGACATTTTTAAAACTATAATGCTACATCTATCAACATGTATTTAGCTGTTATCATGGTATGCATTTCTTTATTTTAATAATATTACCGGTGAAATATTACAGTAAATAAGACAGAACAGTAGGCCACGATATGAGCCGAGCTGGGCGCATTCAAAGCCGATGTCCCACAATGCAATGCGGGCATTCATTCACAGAATCAGACAGCGATCAGCGGGTCTTTAACGCCTGTATCGCTTCAATGTACGTAAGGGATCATGTAGAGCGAGGCGGTTGTTATAGCGAATACAACTTTCTGACAGTTTAGCATCTCTGATGCCAACTACAATTCTGTCCCTTATTAACTGTTCTCTCAGGGCCCCGAATTCACAATGCTCAGCCAGTGTGTGTGCGCTGTTATAACCGTGGATTTCCACCAGATGGGTAACGGCTCCGAAACGGTGGCAGAGTCATCAGGTTTCCATTAAAGTCAGTGTGTGTGTTTCCACTGACTGCAGAACGGCTGCGCGTTCGACTCCGTCCCAGCTCCACAGCCCTCCGCAGCAGATACGCAGAGCTTCTATTTTTGCCGGACGCCAGAGAGCAACGCAGCAAATCAGCACACGGCAGATAGTGCGGGACAGGAAGTCGAGCACAGAAGCAAAGTAAAAGATCCGGTTAATTTTCAAAATAAAATCCACCGTGCTCACTGCGGATCATATCTCTCTGCACTACACCTTGAACACACAGCACAGAGCTGTTTCCCCTCTACTCCTCTGGATGGAAACTAACTGGTGGTGGTTTTGTGGTTCTATTCGACGTGAATTCGCGAACTTGTGGGTCCTCGTGACTACAGCTGTCAGTCATGGCCGGAGCCGTGCCACAACAAATCCGGACCTGGTGGGTGTTGTTACGCATCTGGTGGAAATGAGGAGTAAAGGACTCAACACTCTCACCGGGCTCTTGGCTCCGCATAGACATATATTGGCTCCGTCTGTTGAAGCTCTTTTGAAGATAACGCTCCGTGAACGCCTCCGTGACGGCGTTAAGACTTCTTCTGTTCGTCCGTGAGGGGGTAAAACTTTAAGAATATCTTCGACGTCATCGCCGGCTGCATACATGAAGGCATTCACTAGAAACTCTTGCGAATGTTTATCCAGTCCTGACACTATTGAGCTTTTTCACAGCAGTAGGAAAAGCACAGGTGTATTCAAAACCATTACTGATGGCTGAATTCCACTTAGGAGAGACCCTGGTATTAAACCATTACTGATGGCTGCATTCCACTTAGGAGAGACCCTGGTATTAAACCATTACTGATGGCTGAATTCCACTTAGGAGAGGCCCTGGTATTAAACCATTACTGATGGCTGCATTCCACTTAGGAGAGGTCCTGGTATTAAACCATTACTGATGGCTGCATTCCACTTAGGAGAGGCCCTGGTATTAAACCATTACTGATGGCTGCATTCCACTTAGGAGAGGTCCTGGTATTGTGCATGCTGACTCACTGAAATATCTTACTGGAACACTTGATGGAACTGAGCCATCGTTAAGGTTATCAATCTCAGCTGGGCTTTTCCTACTATGACAAGTCAACACGTCTGCTGTGAAAAAGGGCCATTCTGTAGCATTCAAAGCATTTAATCCATCTCGGCCATTCATTAGCATCGCAGAAGTTGAACTTGCCTGGCGGCGCTAGCTGTGGAGTCCACTGTTGCGCCGACATTTCTACGTCCATCGTTTTTGCTTCCTCGGACGATTACTTTTCTTAATCTGGTTTAGTTCGCCTTTTCCTACAGTCCTTCTCCACCCGATCCCGTTTCTGACACCATGTTAAGTTAGGAGTGTATTCATAACTAAACACCGAGAGCTGTGTGTATACCACGTCTACTTTAACTTGCGTCTTCCAAAACAGTCCCCGGCACACTATAGTTCCCTTTACACAACAATCGTTAATTTGGTTTTTGCTGCAGAAAAAAAAAAAAAAAAAAAAAAAAAAAACACAATATTTAAAGTGTAGGCCTCCTTGATGTTTTTAGCCAAGTTCTTTGAACGGATGACTGACCAAAATATTGGAGTTTCTTACCAAAACTTACTTTGATACAACTTCCAGTAATCTTTAACGAGATATTTGCATTACAAATAAAAGGTCACAAAGAAAAGCATTTACACTGAGAAAACAAGCTTTTGATTCCATACAACATAGCAGGCAGGTTTATTGTAATTCACAGAGACCGACAAAGATGACTTGCAAACCATACAATTTAACAAAGCTTTGAGGTCATGTGAAGACATCATTTCATCAGGAGCTCCAAACTCGTTGAAAATTTCTGGTCAACTCCAGTTTTCCGCCATCGGTCAGCTCAAGACGGCACATTTCGCACGGACTATTGATGTACGTCCCTGAGCTCCACTTGGCTTGGCCATGTTGGTCGTAAACGACCAGGTTGCCGTCAGCCTGCATGAGCACGTGGACAGCACCTGATCCATCAGTGCCTGAGGCCCACACAGGCCTGTTGCCAGAGTCATAGACGACAAAGTTACCATCCCTCTGCAGGCAGAAACAGACATTTAACTGATATCCAAACAATCATACCAACATATAGAGAGAGAATTTCATTTTAGATAGTTACTCACCTGAAAGTAAGCTTTATACTGCCCGTTGTTGGAAGTCAGAAATTGGTCCGGATGGAGCTGATCATTTATAGACAAGGAGTTCATGATTCTGAAAGAGACAAACCACTAAATCTATGATGTTGTATTGATAGTGTGCGTTTTTGGCATTTATTTTGTGCAGCACCAGTTATTTGTTATTGAATAGTAGCCATGAAAAAAAAAAAAAATACATTTGTAACTATCCACCTCAGTTCATAACTACAATAAGCATGATGTACCAATTATGAACACATTTAAGCATCTTCTAATGACTCTGCATCAAACTACTATTGCTCAGTGATGTATTCTCTATTATAAACAGATAAATAAACCTATAATAAATGACACAAGTAATTATATTAAATACATCAACTACTCTTGCTCAGTAATGTATGACTCCATCAGAGTACTTACAGTCTTGAATGTCACACCAGTCAGTCTGTGAGAAGAAGTGAAGGAGGTGAAATGTCTCTATAGAATAACTTCTTTATATCTGGTAGGCCTGCTGCCCCTAGGGAGCTTCTCCTAATTGCAGGATTGGAGTCTGGTGTGTGGGAGTCAGGGTTCCAGCTGCCTCTCATCTACCACAATCAACCTCTGCTTAAAAATAATATTTTTTTTTGTGCAACAAAGTTATTTTTTGTGTGTGTGTGTGTGTAAAGAGTTGTGATGAATAACATCACAATATTTTAAGAAAAAAAGTCATAATAAAAATAAATAATTACATGATTTGTAGGTTTTAGTTAAAGTAAAATCAGCATTTTGGGGGTTAGGCTCTGGCTGGCTTGCCAGGGGCTTTAACGGACATGGGGACGTATGTGGCAGAGCTGTTGTACTGGATTGCATCTGG
>NC_041334.1:37409465-37641965 GCF_004354835.1 Perca flavescens
GGAACATGCAATTATATCATGTTAATCAATGTTTAATGTCAATGCATTATAGTATAGCTCACACAGCTATGTATTGTAAACCTTCGAAATTCGGTTGATGTTGCGAGGAACTCCATGACCTTCATACATTTCCACGGATTCTTGTTTTTAGCAGCTTGTCCACTTCGGCAATCATCTTCGCGTTTTTTTCTTGTATATGTATCTCGCAGACTTTTCCATTTCTGTTTTACCTCCTCCACTACAGCACACAAACGATGGCGATTGTCAAACGTTTGTGGGAAAAAGTTACAAGCCTACGTAAATGAAAGACAATTAAGTGAAATGAAACTCACCATCTAGGCCCATTTGCTCTGCAATACCACTCCATAGCAGTTCTCTTTTGTCAAGATGTTTGTAGTCGCTGTCGCGTTTGTCATAAAGTGCTTTATGTTCCGACACCGACGAGACCAGCAGCTCTACATTCATCTCGCCTCGCATCTTCCTCGTCTTATTTCTTTCCGGCAGTGTCGACGCTACTTGGCGTATATCTTCTTCGCCGTTACGTATGTGTGCTCGGCAAGACCGTTTTGTGTTTGAGCGCCCCCAAGATGTGTTTTACTGTAACTTCAGAAGCTCCAGACACGCGAGCAAAACGCCAATCTCATTGGTCGGATAGTTTTTACCCGAGGCGCTTTTACGGCGTGGCGCGTTTTCGCGTCGGTGTGCACACTCACATTGGCGCCCTTTGTTTAGTCACGAGGCGTTAAATGTCGGCAAATATCGCGCCCTAAATTCGTCCCGGTGTGAACAGGCCTTAAAGGAATATTTCACCATTGGAAAGATGAATATATATTTAAATTAGGTCACTTGTGTAGTAGAAATGTGAAATATTTTTAGAAATTGGTCGCTTCTAGGCCGAGAAAAACCAGAAAATGTGTTTTTGGCTCATGTGGATAAAAGACACCAAATCCCAGAATGCACTTGCTTCGCTGCTTTAGCGTATACTCCCAAGCCACGCCTACCCTTTACAGACTCAACACGTGTGTTTTATTGTCATTTCAAACATATACACGAAAAAAAGGTTCACCGTGGCTCAAGTGGTGTTACACATTTAAAACATATAGTTTTTTGCCACAGCTGATACATTAGCCGGACTTCTTTCAGCGGATTAATTGATAGCTCCAGACTGAACAGAACTGTGTCCATGGCAACGCTCTGCTATGCATGGCAACGGTGTGTTATCCTTAGCAGCGGTCTGTTATGAAGAAATAACAGACCGCATTCTACATTATAATTCAACCAAGCCATGTAATAAAAGAAGGCTAACACATAGCTACTAGCATTAGCTCTTGGTGGGCTGTGGTATAAACATCGAGTATAAACACAGCCGTACATTTGCGTGGGATGTAGCTAGAATTGTCGGCATTTTACAGTCACAAACTCCACCGGCAGTTAGCAGTTAGTTGGATACAAATCACCCCATTTCTGCAACAGGCAGTCCGGGGTAACACAGCCCACCTCCACTAGTAGTCTTACCCGGTGACAGCAGGCTGGATTGTCCGCAGCAATATTTCCACAACAACAAAAACACAGCACAGCCGTCTCTGAACTCACTTTGGGAGTTTCGTTGAAGTTGGATGTAGTCCAGTTTGTTTAATGACACTTGCAAGCAGGACTGGTGAACAGGTGGCTGGCTAGCGTTAGCTTTCCACGGGCACACTCGTTCAACGCTCCTCGCTGATGAGGTCATTTTACCGGCCAGAGAAGTCGAGCACCACCGCTGGTCTCCGTACAGGCGAAGCTCGCGTAGTGTGTCGAGTATTCCGTCTGTAATAACTGTCCTGCATATTCTCCGATGTGTTCCAATGTATCCCGGTGGTACACGTGTGTGGTAGTTTGAATGCACAAAATTTCCGTCAGGATGAACAGTTTCTGCTCCTGCTGAGAAGCTAAGCGAGGATTAAAGATGGCTGACACTCGCAATCTCCGGAAAAAGCAGACAGTCCAACCCCCTTTGGGCTATGCCGAATAGTTGTAATAATACAACAATAAATGGTAATAATAAATAATACTGGCTGAAGTCTTTTGCCTCTGGGCAAAAAAGCCTCAGATGACGCAAAAATCGTCACTTTGCGTCATGTGAGGCTTTTTTCCAGACCCACAATACAGAGATCTCCCCTCTCAGGGGGACATGAGGGAGGGAAGCATGGTCATTCAAAAATACTGCCAGGGTTTCTACTGATACAAAGCTTAATGCTAAATCTGTGAAGTTTCCCTTTAAGGAGGGATTTAGCCTGTTGCCATTTAAATCTGGCTTTTTAAAGTCTCCGTCCAGAAAACTAGCATGGAGAGAAGCATTATTTAATATTAAAAGAACATTTTACATTTGTACAGTTTTTTTATGTGCAGTTGTTCCATGTAACCATACACAGGAATATCCATGCAAGGTGAAGCATACAGACTGCAGTGAGATTAGTGTGACATCTTGTGGCGTAACCGTAACTCAACAAGTTTGGAGCTCATTTTAGAGCCTAACCCCTAAAATGCTGATTTTACTTTAACTAAAGCCTACAAATCATGTAGATATTAGTTTTTATTATGACTTTTTTTCTTAAAATATTGTGACGTTATGGCTCATTAAATCCCAACTCTTTACACACACACACACACACACACACACACACACACACACACACACACACACACACACACACACACACACACAAACACACACAAAATAACTTTGTTGCACAAAAAAAAAAATTCTTTTTACTTTCCCCATCTATAAATCATCTCACAGACCATGAAAACATGAATAAGAATTTTATTCAGGAGATTGAATTGAACTGTGATGCAGAGTGGAGGAATGACCGGGTAAATGAAGCAGAGGTTGATTGTGGTAGATGAGAGGCAGCTGGAACCCTGACTCCCACACACCAGACTCCAATCCTGCAATTAGGAGAAGCTCCCTAGGGGCAGCAGGCCTACCAGATATAAAGAAGTTATTCTATAGAGAAATTTCACCTCCTTCACTACTTCTCACAGACTGACTGGTGTGACATTCAAGACTGTAAGTACTCTGATGGAGTCATACATTACTGAGCAAGAGTAGTTGATGTATTTAATATAATTACTTGTGTCATGTATTATAGGTTTATTTATCTGTTTATAATAGAGAATACATCACTGAGCAATAGTAGTTTGAAGCAGAGTCATTACAGGATGCTTCAATCTGTTCATAATTAGTACATCTTGCTCATTGTAGTTATGAACTGAAGTGGATCATTACAAATGTATTTGTATTAGTTCAATGTCAGAATCAAAAGTAAAGCTACTATTCAACTACAAATTACTGGTGCAGCACAAAAGAAATGCCAAAAACACACTATCAATACAACATCACAGATTTAGTTGTTTGTCTCTTTCAGAATCATGAACTCCTTGTCTATAAATGATCAGCTCCATCCGGACCAATTTCTGACTTCCAACAACGGGCAGTATAAAGCTTACTTTCAGGTGAGTAACTATCTAAAATGAAATTCTCTCTCTATATTTTGGTATGATTGTTTGGATATCCGTTAAATGTCTGTTTCTGCCTGCAGAGGGATGGTAACTTTGTCGTCTATGACTCTGGCAACAGGCCTGTGTGGGCCTCAGGCACTGATGGATCAGGTGCTGTCCACGTGCTCATGCAGGCTGACGGCAACCTGGTCGTTTACGACCAACATGGCCAAGCCAAGTGGAGCTCAGGGACGTACATCAATAGTCCGTGCGAAATGTGCCGTCTTGAGCTGACCGATGGCGGAAAACTGGAGTTGACCAGAAATTTTCAAAGAGTTTGGAGCTCCTGATGAAATGATGTCTTCACATGACCTCAAAGCTTTGTTAAATTGAATGGTGTGCAAGTCATCTTTGTCTGTCTGTGTGAATTACAATAAACCTGCCTGCTATGTTGTATGGAATCAAATAAAAGCATGTTTTCTCACTGTAAACTATTTTACTTTCTTTGTGAAACTTTATTTGTAATGCAAATATCTTAAATACTGGAATTTGTATCAAAATATTGGTAAGAAACCCCAATAGGCCTATTTTGGTTCAAATACTCAGCTAAAAATGTCAAGTAGGCCTACACAAGTGATTATATTACACATTTAATATAAACTTAAAACTGTAAGGAGATTTGTTTGGTAGATATTTCTGTGGTAATTGTTGGAAAGCCTGTTTAGTTCCCTTCCAAATGGTGACAACTAAAGTTCAATTAAACTCCATTCACCAGTTTTTTTTTTTTTTTTTTTTTCATTGTTCTAATCTTATTTAAACAATTTCTGTATTGACCCTGCTTATCTCAAACTTTACTATGTACTTAATCGACAAATTAATACAGCGGTTTCAGTCAAAGATGTTTTTCCTATTTTCTTTGGGAAAGGACTTAATATCATTGGAGTATTGTAAATATCACTCTAGTGTACACATGGGTCTGTAAGTTTAGTATTGGGATGGCTGACGCAAAACTGACGTTTCAAAGCTTTGTCGAGATAACGAAGCGCTGAGTTTCAAAACACTGATCCGAAGCGTGATTCAAAACACCCATGTCATGTGACTACGGCTAAATGAAGCTTCGGAGTGTTTCACAAGTGTTTCGACCATTGACATTTATATAATGGACCAATAGACCCCGTTGCTTTGGACAGAGACCAGTGAAGGATATTAGAAGCACTTTTCCGGTGATCTCTTAAACGTAAAAACGAAAAAAAAAAAAAGGCGGTCAGCAGAATGCTAACAGGAGGTGATCGCTTTGTGGCCACAAAATGGCGCCATCGGAGGTTCGCGTTCTGAAGCGAAGCTTACCCCCTTGGTTTCGACCAAGGGGGTAAGCTTCGCTTCAGAACTCGAGCCATCATGGCGCCATTTTGTTGCTAACTGGCCATCTATGTTAACTAGCATGTTAGTGATCAATAATTAGCCTGTGCCCATGTTATCTCCTTACATACACCTACAGTCTCCGTATCTGTAAGACTGGGAATGATTGAGATTTCTCTTGGCACAGCTACCAGAAGACTTCACACTTTCAGACACGTTGCTCACGTCACATTCTCTCAGTTGGAGGCTGCGCTGTAAAGCTGGCCATCACCGGAAAAGTGCTTTTAATAGCCTTCACTGGTCTCCGTCCAGAGCAACGGGGTCTATTGGTCCATTATATACTGTCTATGGTTTCGACAGGTGGCATGGTCCGCCGAATCAGCGTTTGATTGACAGGGTCTGGAACAGACCACACAATCGCACATCTGTATAAAGTGAAGTCAATACATCTTGACCTCTTGGGTTTTTGTGACAGGAGTTTGATTTTGAGATAGTGTATTTTTGGTGAAATAGTGACATTTATAGCGCGATTTGTTTAGTTATATTTAGGCTTACATTTAAATTTACACATTGACTGATAGGCTAGAGACAGACAGAGTATACATACAGTGACACATAGATAGATAGATAGATAAATAGATAGATAGATAAAAATGGAAGCTCTGTTTTCATTTTCATTCAGAGCCACAAATGTCAACATCAGTCCCATCATAATCAACATCAACACCAGTAGAAACACAGGACAGTTTATGGGAAAGTTTTGATGATAGTATCCGTGAAACCAAGATGATACACAATGCTACAGCTGATGCCACAGTGGAAGTGAAAAAATACCTCCACTCTGCGTTTTTGCCCAGAACTCATGATCCCCTAACTTACTGGAGAGAGCAGTAATCTTTCCTCATTTATATGTCCTTGCTAAAAAATATCTTTGCATGCCAGCAACATGTGAGGATTTTTTTCAAAGGCTGGAGAAATTATGGGTAAAAAAAAGTCCTTCCACAGCAGAATAAAAATCTATAAAAAAAGTGAGACATTGTGGCTTGATTTATTAATATTCATTTTTCATGACCAAAATATTTCATACAAAGTACAGACTGTGCGTTTCGGGTTTAAAACGGACTACGAATAAAAAGGAAATAGGCTACTCTTTTAGGATGATTTGGTGGCTCTTAAAAGAGCCTTTGTGGTGTGTGGATCAGCAGCGGACAGTTTAAGCCCTCTCCCCGCGGATGCGACGGGCCAGCTGGATGTCTTTGGGCATGATGGTGACCCTCTTGGCGTGGATGGCGCACAGGTTGGTGTCCTCGAACAGACCGACCAGGTAAGCCTCGCTGGCCTCCTGCAGAGCCATGACGGCGGAGCTCTGGAAGCGCAGGTCGGTCTTGAAGTCCTGAGCGATTTCTCGGACCAGGCGCTGGAAGGGCAGCTTGCGGATCAGCAGCTCCGTGGATTTCTGGTAGCGACGGATCTCTCTCAGAGCCACGGTACCGGGCCTGTAACGGTGAGGCTTCTTCACGCCGCCGGTGGCCGGAGCGCTCTTACGGGCAGCCTTGGTGGCCAGCTGCTTCCTGGGAGCTTTGCCTCCGGTAGATTTACGGGCGGTCTGCTTGGTTCTTGCCATGTTTTCTTCTTTCTGTGATCAGGAGAAATATCAAGTCAGGCGGGGAAGCTGTGCTCTTAAACCGTGGGACCGGATGTGAGATATACGAGACGCTGCTTCAGACCTCCGGCTCCTGATTGGTGAGGGGCTCAGCACCGCCTCCAGGAGCGACCCATCGCCCGAATCTCCGCCGCTCATTGGCGAACAATGTTTTGAAAAAGTCCGCCAAAATGTGAGAGCGGGCCGCCCTCTGCTGCTCTGCTGGAAGCCTCTTTTCTGGTTGGTCTGGCTGGAAGTGACCGGCTCCCGCGCTCCGCGGACATAAAAAGGAGGCTTTCAGCCGTTCTGGAAACATTTCTCTGAGTCGAGACTTACGAGAGCATCTAACAATGAGTGGCCGAGGCAAAACCGGAGGAAAAGCCAGAGCTAAGGCAAAGACCCGCTCCTCCCGTGCCGGGCTCCAGTTCCCAGTCGGCCGTGTACACAGGCTGCTCCGCAAAGGGAACTACGCTCAGCGTGTGGGAGCCGGCGCCCCCGTCTACCTGGCGGCTGTGCTGGAGTACCTGACCGCTGAGATCCTGGAGCTGGCTGGAAACGCTGCCCGCGACAACAAGAAGACCCGGATCATCCCCCGCCACCTGCAGCTGGCTGTCCGCAACGACGAGGAGCTCAACAAGCTGCTGGGCGGAGTGACCATCGCTCAGGGCGGCGTGCTGCCCAACATCCAGGCCGTCCTGCTGCCCAAGAAGACCGAGAAGCCCGCTAAGAAGTAACACTGGAGACCCGCTGACTGCTGGAAACCAGACCCAAAAAGGCTCTTTTAAGAGCCACTCACTCTCCTGATAAAGACCTGTTTCTCATGTGCCGCTGAATGGAAAAATAACCTATTGATTTAATATATTTATATCCTCATAACTCCATGAACACGATAAACCAATAACTTTGAGGAAAAACCCTACAGGCCTGTTGCCATTTCGAAAGACAAGTCTAATATTGTAAATAAACTGAACAAAGATGTCTACTCTACTTCATATCTGGCAAATGTTGTTCATTTTACTATTTGTGTAGGCTATTTTCTAATTTTTTTTTTTTTTGCAGATTCAGATTTAGCTTCCTCCAAATATAATCCACAATGACCATAGATCAAGAAAACTTCCTGTTTTTGTTGGTCAATTAATCAATTTTTTTTTTTTTACATATGAGGTTGACTTATTGAATGTTTAATTGTCACAAAATAAAGGATAATAAACATTACACTGTAAACAGCAGAATTTTGGGGGTCAAGTGTCATCACTGTTCATTGCAACAATAGTCAAACAAAGTCTAAGTGTCCATTGGACTTCAGAGTTTACTGAGCACCTGCATTGAGTTCCCATTTGATTTCAAAATCAATAACCATTTTGATATTACTGATCCATCTGGACAGGTTTTTGTATTTAGTAAGTCTATCCATGAGAGTCACGGCAGGGTGTGTAATGGTACCTCTAATTTTCATAAAATCAACCACGTCTTGATATTTGACTTTTTGCTGTAGTAGACTATCACTTTTCATCATTTAGCATAACCGTCCATAAAAGAGGTTATAATACATTCATGTTAAACGGGTGATAAACAAAGTAAGTCATCATCACTAATAGTCTGTTTCATTATTTTTTAACAGTAGTCAAGTGCTTTTTAGAAAATGATCTATCCTGTATAGTTCACAACCGTGTTAATGGTGTAGCACAGCGAGACTAATGCTGTAGTGATATATCTTATGAAAAATATCACAATATATATTATGTATAATTGAAATAGACACTATTTTATCATTTGTACTTGAAATCTACATTATTTCAGTATTTAATTTAAAATTAAGCAAGGTTGAAGATGTAAAGTCTGGTTTAGGGACAGAGGGAAAACAGTAAAAACCATGCATAAAAGGCCTCATATTATATAATAAAAAGAATAATTGAGCCATGATACATTTTTTATAAGTTACCCTTAGGGTGAGGTAAGTGTGACAAAAACAAAAAAGAAGAAATGTTTTTTAGTTTTTATTATTTTACCCAGGGACATGAAGAGTACCATAGTTAAAGAATCACCCGTTAATGGTGTAGCACAGCGAGACTAATGCTGTAGTGATATAGCTTATGAGCACGTTCTCTTAATGCTGTTCATCTCAAAACACATTACTTCTCTTTGTTTCCGACAATAAATACATCTGCTCGCAGTAACGGCTTCTTGTTCAGCGCATGCTCAGTCCCGTGCTCGGCAGACAACCAATCCTGTGCGAGCAACAGCACAGTCACGTTTACATCAAGTGGATACTTATTGAACGTTCTGCGCTGCGTCACTACGTTCGACTTTTATCAGAACTCTCCAAATTAATCATGCCGGAACCCTCCGTCAAAGCGCCCAAGAAGGGCTCCAAGAAAGCCGTCTCTAAGGCCGTCACCAAGACCGGCAAGAAGAAGAGAAAGACCAGGAAGGAGAGCTACGCCATCTACGTGTACAAGGTGCTGAAGCAGGTCCACCCCGACACCGGCATCTCCTCCAAGGCCATGGGCATCATGAACTCGTTTGTGAGCGACATCTTTGAGCGCATCGCCGGTGAGTCCTCCCGTCTGGCTCACTACAACAAGCGCTCCACCATCACTTCCAGGGAGATCCAGACCGCCGTGAGGCTGCTGCTGCCCGGGGAGCTGGCCAAGCACGCCGTGTCTGAGGGCACCAAGGCCGTCACCAAGTACACCAGCTCCAAGTAAACCTGCTGGGAGACCAACAACACAACGGCTCTTTTAAGAGCCACCCACTTCATCTAAAGAGGTCTTCCTTTTATAGAAAAACTACTGGTGAATTATATTACATTAGTTTCAAGAACGCGTAGGCTAACTATAGTAAAAGGATGAACTGTAGAATAAATTAAATACATTAATATACAGGGCTAGTATCGCCGATACTTTTTAGTTGTAACGTCATTGAATAGTTTTGTGATTTTTTTTTTTTTTTTTTTTTTTTTTTGGCTTTAGCTAAATGATTATGATTACAAAAGTATCGATCTCATCACGACAGTATCGATCCGATACCAATACTCATCTTGGTATCAATATTTAGGTTGATACACCCAGCCCTAGAACTGAGCCATTGTTAAGGTTATCAATTTCAGCTGTGCTTTTCCTACTATGACAAGTCAACATGTCTGCTTTGAAAAAGGTCCATAAGATTATCCAACCATATTGTAAAAGGGGAAACAAAATTTAAATTTTTTGATCCACATGAAGGTACTTTTCTTATTAAAACGTGAATACATTAGTGTATGAATGTGTTGAGACACCTCTACAACCGGGGTCTTCAATGTTATTTAAACCAAGGACCCCTTAACTGAAAGAGATGGAGCAGGGACCCTTTACTACATATATTGTATACAATTAAGTTGCATATTAAACTGGGCCTACAAAAGCATGTAGGGAAGCCTAAAGCCTTTATACACACCTTTTTTTTGCATAGAATACTAAGCTATTATAATAATAATTGTTGGCATGATCTTATAAATCTTTTAATGTTAAACATACCGGCACAGTGAATCCTTATTAACTGTATCTGTGGATGGCTACCTTACCTATAGGTCAGTAAGCAGAGATTTATATTGGCTAATAATATGTTTGATTCATGTTAAGACATTTAAAAGAAACCTTTTTTTTTTCGAAACATTATTTTCCTCGGTACTGCATTCTTTTTGTATAGTTTTAACGAAGAAGCTGGATATGAAACAGCCTTTTTTTCTTCACAAACAAATCACAACCCTGATTTACTTGTCAAGAGATCTTTTGCCAATTTTTAGTGAGGGCTTTGAAAGCCATGGCCTCACCTGATAATTGTTAAAATGTACATCCTAAATAGTTCACTGTTTTCTAATATGATAGTGTCACCTCCATTTACTTTCATCTCCTGGCTCTTTTCCAGTAAGTCAAATTCTGGATCCAGAACAAGACATTTTATTTGCACACAACTTCTAAATCTCTATGAGACACAATAACAGTATATGCTTGAAGAAACGAGGTCTGAACAGACACCCCTGAAGCCATTAAAGAAAGAGTGGTCCCAGGACTCTCCTTTGATGGACCCAACTACTCTTGATGGTTCAGGCCGTTAGATAAGCTATCTTGCTGTGAATAGTTTGTGGGGGCTGCGAAATGTAAATGATGTCCTGTGCTATAGAGATGGAAACGTACTTTAGAGATGATAATGTTGAGCTACAGAGATGGAAATGTTGGTACAGCATTAATCTGACTGGGACTGATGACATGTAAATGTGCAATCAGCACACACAAAAGGATAACATGATGTATGAGATATTAGTGACAAAAATGGGTTAAACTGCTCATAGATAGATAGATAGATAGATAGATAGATAGATAAATAGATAGATAGACATACAGTTGCAGTCAAACACTTGTATTTGGGGAAATTGACTTTTTTTCTACAAATAAATAAATGTAGTTTCATCCATTGACCTATATGTTCCTTACATGAGCTTCTGACTCTAACTGTTCAGTATATAGGTTATTATGTTTTTATCATTTCAAATCTGTTCCCCCGATGTTTCTGATCAGTCTCAGACATACAGCCCATAGTTAGAGGACCTCTCTGTGATTTATTACATTTGGTAATGATTCTGTCCCAGCTCACCATGTTGGTATCTCCTGCTGCTGTTATCTTGTGTTCAACAATGCAACACATTACATTATGAACGTCTGTGTGAATATATATCTATATATATAGATATATATATTTTAAAATCTATTGTATTCTAAGGGTGATGTAAAGTCTTTATGCTGAAACTAAACTGAAAAAGTCAGGTGTGAACTAAAGTCAAAAATAACAAAGCTTGATTTTAGAAAATACCTGAATCAAATCAAACTGTTATTATCAGGACTTTATTTGCAGAGAAAGATGACCTGACAGGAAGGAGATGATTCACAAAGAAACATATCTGTCAGCCATAAGTTATCATAATCTTGTGCCACTAATTCCTTGAAAAGAAAGGACTTAATATTATTATTATAATAAATGTTAAACAAAGGTCAGGTAGCCTATATGAGGCTGTAAACCTTCACTCTGAACCTCAGAAGTATAAAACTACTATAGAGGCAGGAAGACACCAAGGATAACACAAATACATGAATACATAACCATCTAAAGGAAAGAAAAACGAGTTTTGAAAAATAATGTGGGAAGGGCTGCTGAGTTTGGCTCCGCCCACCGAAGTTGGCGCCATCTGTCCTCTCTTACGTCCGCAGATAAGCTGTAAATACAGCCGGTCTGCTACTGTTGAACTCATTCGTTTCTAACGATCCAACACCGACTGATCTCACAATGAGCGGAAGAGGCAAGGGAGGTAAAGGACTCGGTAAAGGAGGCGCTAAGCGTCACCGTAAAGTTCTCCGTGATAACATCCAGGGCATCACCAAGCCCGCCATCCGCCGTCTGGCTCGCCGCGGCGGAGTGAAGCGTATCTCCGGTCTGATCTACGAGGAGACCCGCGGTGTGCTCAAGGTCTTCCTGGAGAACGTGATCCGCGATGCCGTCACCTACACCGAGCACGCCAAGAGGAAGACGGTGACCGCCATGGATGTGGTCTACGCTCTGAAGAGGCAGGGCCGCACCCTGTACGGCTTCGGAGGTTAAACCGGATCCGGAGAAACTACAACAACACAACGGCTCTTTTAAGAGCCACCCACTTCATCTAAAGACCATTTTCCTATTGTCATAACTCCATAAAAGAAACCTCTACCGACCATTTTATTCATGGGAGGTTTTTTTTTTTGTATCAAATATAACTTCAAGTTTGCGGTGCCACAGCGCACAATTACTATAATAATTAACTAACCCAAATTAAGTATTTATATCGAATGTATGCCACATGTATACTAACACTGACTACTTTACTGCCTAATCTGCGTTAGGCAGTGGTCAAAACTCTAACTCCAGTCTGCACTACCAGTCACCTGAGCTAAACAGTTAAAACATTACCTGCAAAACTCAATCCAAGCAACAACTCTTAACACACTCTCACAACAGGCCCAGTGCAGCCAAACACTGCACAAGCCTCACTGAGAACACACACACACACTCTGTCACTCAGAACACGGAGTAAAAACACTAGTGTCAAACACCAATACAGAAATTACAAATTTACTCATCGTTACAGTTTGAACCATTTCAGTGACTACGCTACTCAATGTATTTAAAGAAAAGATATAGATTTTTTTTTATAATATACCAATTTTTTATGTAAGGTCAACAATAAGGAACGAAACAAATAAACCAGTAGTTTGCTTCAATATAGTATGTTGTGTCTAGTATTCTATTCTATCTCTATTTATGGAATTACTGAAGAAAAAAAACTAAAGGTACATAGATAACAGTAACATAGAATAGTGTGACTAATTCTGCCTCTCTCCAGCATCATGCGGCAAGTTTTCCTCATCACATTGGACTCTCTAAATATGAATGTGGTGTTTCTATTGCTTTCTGAAAAACAGTACAGACACAGCTTTACTATTGTAAAGATAGTTTTTTTTTTTTTATAGCTGTGTATATAACCTCAGACATGTTGGTATCTTTGCTCTTTCACTTGTTTCTCTCAAACTGTACAGTGTAGAATGGTTTCATTCTTATTTGGTGTTTGTCTACAAAAAAAAGGCTTTCTGAGCTTTCTCTGTATAAATACCATACTATATGTTCACTACCTAGTCTAAAACCAGACACCTGCTTAGGCTTTCAGCTAAAATTCCAACCATCAGTGTTTGATAGGCACCAGACTGAAATCTATTCTGTTTTTAATGTGTGTTTAATAGGGCTGCTCGATTATGGAAAAAAATATTATCACGATTATTTTGGTCAATATTGAAATTGTGATAATTTAACATGATTAGCCTACTCGTTGACTTCTGGAAAGATGTTGCAATTAAACTAATGTAATATAATGCACTAGTAGTTTTTCTATAAAGGAAGACCTCTTTAGATGAAGTGGGTGGCTCTTAAAAGAGCCGTTGTGTTGTTGGTCTCCCAGCAGGTTTACTTGGAGCTGGTGTACTTGGTGACGGCCTTGGTGCCCTCAGACACGGCGTGCTTGGCCAGCTCCCCGGGCAGCAGCAGCCTCACGGCGGTCTGGATCTCCCTGGAAGTGATGGTGGAGCCATCTACAGCATTTGTCTCGCTGTGCTACACCATTAACGGGTGATTCTTTAACTATGGTACTCTTCATGTCCCTGGGTAAAATAATAAAAACTAAAAAACATTTCTTCTTTTTTGTTTTTGTCACACTTACCTCACCCTAAGGGTAACTTATAAAAAATGTATCATGGCTCAATTATTCTTTTTATTATATAATATGAGGCCTTTTATGCATGGTTTTTACTGTTTTCCCTCTGTCCCTAAACCAGACTTTACATTCTTCAACCTTGCTTAATTTTAAATTAAATACTTAAATAATGTAGATTTCAAGTACAAATGATAAAATAGTGTCTATTTCAATTATACATAATGTATCTTGTGATATTTATTCATATTTTCTTATATTTTTCATAAGTAGAACCCTTGTCCCTTGGGGTCACTGTCATTTCCACCACGCTGTACAAAATGGTGTTGTGTACAGGGGGTAATGAAAAGAAGAAAAATCAAGGTAAATATGAGTAAAACTGAGAGTATGTTTATTGGTCGTCATTTCCAAACAGCTCCTATTTCACATGGACGTAAAAATAACTGGATAAATTTAATTTAATAATGTGTAATTTGTGTATATTTAATGCTAACTCTAAAACTAATACTAGCAGGCTAACATAGCATGAGATTTTAAAGGGAAAGTGTGGAAATGTCATTTCCACCACGGTGTTCATTGTGGTGGTAAAGACAGGTTGTGGTGGAAATGACATTGTTTGTGCTAAACAGCAAATTATTTGGGCTATAATACTAAAACTTTAATGTAAAAAAACATTTAAATTCAAAAACAGTTAAATAAAACATAACTGAACTTCTGGCCCATATGCAAGTTTGACATATACAATTTAGCAAATACAATGTCTATTTAGTCAGATTCAACTTGTTATTCCACATCATTACGTTTGACAATACGTGGATTTACGACATAACACACATGACAGTAACGTATAAAGAGGTGATAGAGTGATTATATAGAGTAGGCCTATTTCACACTGTTCCTTAAAGGGATACGCCACCATTTGTTGAAATAGGGCTTATCGCGATCTCTTAGCTTAGCGTAGTGAATGGAATCCTATGTTGCCGGTTAGCATGTTGTGAGTAAAAGTGAGCCAACAAAAGACAAAAAAACAACCTAATTACTTGCACTGAGACAAAAAAATGCATTGGCCCACTTATCTACAGCCAGGGTACACCGTGATAAGCCCTATTTCAACAAACGTGGCGTATTCCTTTAAGGTCTCTTAATAGGGTATGTAACATTGGTTGGACTGAAAATGTCCCAGGTGCTATTTTTTGGGCCCTTATGCATCCCTGTGGAATGTCTCTATTCGAAAAGACAGCTATAAGGTATGCTCCTGAATATATAGATTAGTTGCTCGCTGATTGGTTGAGGAACCACATACACATACATTGGAGACGAGACAGCATGTCTCATATTTCAGACACTGCAACTTTATAAATTGTCTGCTATTTCGATATTAAATTCACTTCAGAGTTTTTTTATGCGAGAAATCAACTATATGAATCACAAACATGGGCCGTTTTACGAAAGTGTATGGATAATTGCAAATTTGGTAAGACGTGTCGGACTTCAGGAGCTCCACACAGTCTTCATACCCAGGGGAAGTCACCGTTTGTGGGTTACTGGACTAACGGGGCTCGGGGCTCCGCAGAGCTCTGCGGAGCTGGCTGGCTGCCGGAATAATTATTGTATATTTACAGTTTGAATTTGTTCACGGCATGTATATCACAGATACCCTAAGGACTTACAAAGCTAACGCTTGTGTCCCATTTCAATTTAATGCTTTTTTTGTGAATTTGAGGGGTTTTGTTAGCTGCTAGTGTCCCTTCAATCCTATGGGTAAAGATCGTGACTAGCTGCAGACCCTGGAGCTCCGTCAGGGCCTCGGCATTTGGTAGTCCAGTAACCCAGAAACGGATATGGAGCTGTGAAGAAGGACACGCCGGGCGGCAGGGCAGCACTGGCCGCTGTCACGTTAGCCAGCTGAGCTCCTGCTGAACTCCAACACAGTTGGATAACATTTGCAATTAGCCATCAGTTTTCGTAAAACGGCAAATATTGGACCTCTACATAGTTGATTTCTAGCATAAAAAAGTCTCAGAAGTGAATTTAGTAATTAAATAGCAGTTGATGTCAACTATGAGCTTTGTTGAGATTCGCCCGTTTTCAGCAGCAGTTTCAAATTGTGAGATTTGCAGAGGAACGAGGTGTCAATGGGATTTTGCGGTTCTATGTATGTCCTATTTTACCCACCAAACTGTTGTTTTTTTAACTATGACAAGGTAAAATCGGGTTTGCATTCTATCACCCCTTTAAGTACAGTGTTTTTGCTCTGGGTCAGCGTAGGCATATAGCATATAAGTTTGCAATTTCAAAATATATTGCCTATTTTATCTGTTATTCAACATTATATTCAACTGGTTATATTAAACTTATATTAAGGTAATGATGACAAAGGGTTTGCGCTAGTTTGTACTTAGTTTGCTGAGTTCAGCATGTAGAAAACAGTGAAGAAATTATTTGTTGATTTTTAACACAAATTCATGTTTTTTATTTTTTGGATTGCTTTAAATTTAAAAATATTGGTGATATGTTTTTGTTCACTAATGCTGTTACTTATTGATTTGCTTTGGTTCACCACATAGAGTAGTTTCTTCCGCCACGCCATGTCATTTCCACCACAGCACATATTTTAAAGTAAAACATATAAAAAACATACAATCAAACCAACTATATTCAGTGGTGTTGACAATTGTGCAGTCAGGGGTAACATATGTGTATATACTTTGAGAAATACATGATTTTGAGCTATAATAAGTAAATGAAATGTTCCAGTGACCTAGTATTAGGTGTTTTGTAGTGTAAACATTGTAAAATCCTTACATTTAAATTTCGAAAAAATAAATAAATTACAAATTTGAATAGAAATGTGTGTGCTATTTAATCAAATATATTTATAACAGAAGATATTTAATTATTTTCTCTTAAAAACAAATGTTTTGGTATGTGATGGAAATGTCTGTTTTTTTGGACTGTCAGATAAAAATGGTAATAAATATATATTATTCAATACAAATCATCACAGCCAACTTCAGGGAAGGTTTTGTAGACATATTGAGAAACCACCTGAGATTAAAAAATGTTTTTATTTTCTGAAACCGTCTAGCTCAAAGAGTACCATAGTTGAAGAATTACCCTAACACGGTTGTGAACTATACAGGATAGATTGTTTTCTAAAAAGCACTCGAGTACTGTTATGGTTTGTTAATAACTTTAATAAAACATAGGCTATTAGTGAGAATCATAATTGTATTATAACCTCTCTTATGGATGTTTATTCTAACTGATGAAAAGTGATGCCATTGATCTCATGTATAGGCTTATTAAATAAAAAAGCCTGTTCAGATGAATCAGTAATTTATATCAAAATTTGATTTGATTTTGAAATCAAATTGGAACTAAAAGCAGGTGCTCAGTAAACTCTGAAGTCCAGTGGACACTCCTGAAGGCATCAAGCCACTAACTGTGTTTATAGAGGTCTGGTGTTGAGGGATAATATAAACAAATTTAGACTTTGTTTGACTATTGTTGCAATGAACAGTGATGACACTTGGGCCCCCAAATTTCTGCTTTTTACAGTGTATTGTTTGTTATCCTTTATTTTATGACAATTTTCCAAACCTATTTAAAATAAATCAACCTCATAAGATAAAGTAATTCATTGACCAACAAGAAAAGGAAGTTTTCTTGATCTAAAGTCATTGTGGATTATATGGAGTAGGCAAAAAAAAAAAAAAAAAAAAAAAGCCTAAACTTGAAATAAAATGAACAAAATTTGGTGATCGATATAAAGTATATTTCTTTTTTCAGTTAATTTGCAATAGTAGACTTGTCTTTCTAAATAGGCCTGTAGGTTTTTCTCAGAGTTATAAGTCTATCGTATTCATTGAGTTAAAGTGATCTTATATAAAAGTAGGCCTAGCCTAGGCCTGATGAGTTTTCCCGGTGTAGATTATCCAAACAATTCATATTTCTCTTCCAGCGGCACATGAGAAACAGCTCTTTATCAGTAGAGTGAGTGGCTCTTAAAAGAGCCTTTTTGGGTCTGGTTTCCAGCAGTCAGCGGGTCTCCAGTGTTACTTCTTAGCGGGCTTCTCGGTCTTCTTGGGCAGCAGGACGGCCTGGATGTTGGGCAGCACGCCGCCCTGAGCGATGGTCACTCCGCCCAGCAGCTTGTTGAGCTCCTCGTCGTTGCGGACAGCCAGCTGCAGGTGGCGGGGGATGATCCGGGTCTTCTTGTTGTCGCGGGCAGCGTTTCCAGCCAGCTCCAGGATCTCAGCGGTCAGGTACTCCAGCACAGCCGCCAGGTAGACGGGGGCGCCGGCTCCCACACGCTGAGCGTAGTTCCCTTTGCGGAGCAGCCTGTGTACACGGCCGACTGGGAACTGGAGCCCGGCACGGGAGGAGCGGGTCTTTGCCTTAGCTCTGGCTTTTCCTCCGGTTTTGCCTCGGCCACTCATTGTTAGATGCTCTCGTAAGTCTCGACTCAGAGAAATGTTTCCAGAACGGCTGAAAGCCTCCTTTTTATGTCCGCGGAGCGCGGGAGCCGGTCACTTCCAGCCAGACCAACCAGAAAAGAGGCTTCCAGCAGAGCAGCAGAGGGCGGCCCGCTCACATTTTGGCGGACTTTTTCAAAACATTGTTCGCCAATGAGCGGCGGAGATTCGGGCGATGGGTCGCTCCTGGAGGCGGTGCTGAGCCCCTCACCAATCAGGAGCCGGAGGTCTGAAGCAGCGTCTCGTATATCTCACATCCGGTCCCACGGTTTAAGAGCACAGCTTCCCCGCCTGACTTGATATTTCTCCTGATCGCAGAAAGAAGAAACCATGGCAAGAACCAAGCAGACCGCCCGTAAATCTACCGGAGGCAAAGCGCCCAGGAAGCAGCTGGCCACCAAGGCTGCCCGTAAGAGCGCTCCGGCCACCGGCGGCGTGAAGAAGCCTCACCGTTACAGGCCCGGTACCGTGGCTCTGAGAGAGATCCGTCGCTACCAGAAATCCACGGAGCTGCTGATCCGCAAGCTGCCCTTCCAGCGCCTGGTCCGAGAAATCGCTCAGGACTTCAAGACCGACCTGCGCTTCCAGAGCTCCGCCGTCATGGCTCTGCAGGAGGCCAGCGAGGCTTACCTGGTCGGTCTGTTCGAGGACACTAACCTGTGCGCCATTCACGCCAAGAGGGTCACCATCATGCCCAAAGACATCCAGCTGGCCCGTCGCATCCGCGGGGAGAGGGCTTAAACTGTCCGCTGCTGATCCACACACCACAAAGGCTCTTTTAAGAGCCACCAAATCATCCTAAAAGAGTAGCCTATTTCCTTTTTATTCGTAGTCCGTTTTAAACCCGAAACGCACAGTCTGTACTTTGTATGAAATATTGACACATGTGAACTAAACTGAAATCCAAGAAAAGCGGAAAAAACACCAAAGCTTGTAGAAAACCTCTGAACTCGTAGGCTGTAACATTTTCACCTAGATAATGTTTACACACCGTGATCTGAACGTGAAGTCGTACTAAACTAGTGGTGGGCAGATCAAGGCTTCGTGAAACAATGAAACCGTTGAAGCAAATGTGCCATATTGTGTCGAGGCTTCGAAACAATCCGACACCCGTCTCAACGATGACACCTAGTGGTCACTTGCAGGTGTTGATCTGAAACAACCTTGACAACGAGCCATTAAAAAAAAAAAAAATATATGATTGTATTTTTGTAATATGTGAAGCTTGTTATTTTGGTCATGAAAAATGAATATTAATAAAAAAAATCAAGCCACAATGTCTCACTTTTTTTATAGATTTTTATTCCAAAATATGAATTTCATTTCTGCTGTGGAAGGACTTCTTTTTTTACCCATAATTTCTCCAGCCTTTGAAAAAATCCTCACATGTTGCTGGCATGCAAAGATATTTTTTAGCAAGGACATATAAATGAGGAAAGATTACTGCTCTCTCCAGTAAGTTAGGGGATCATGAGTTCTGGGCAAAAACGCAGAGTGGAGGTATTTTTTCACTTCCACTGTGGCATCAGCTGTAGCATTGTGTATCATCTTGGTTTCACGGATACTATCATCAAAACTTTCCCATAAACTGTCCTGTGTTTCTACTGGTGTTGATGTTGATTATGATGGGACTGATGTTGACATTTGTGGCTCTGAATGAAAATGAAAACAGAGCTTCCATTTTTATCTATCTATCTATCTATCTATGTGTCACTGTATGTATACCCTGTCTGTCTCTAGCCTATCAGTCAATGTGTAAATTTAAATGTAAGCCTAAATATAACTAAACAAATCGCGCTATAAATGTCACTATTTCACCAAAAATACACTATCTCAAAATCAAACTCCTGTCACAAAAACCCAAGAAGTCAAGATGTATTGACTTCACTTTATACAGATGTGCGATTGTGTGGTCTGTTCCAGACCCTGTCAATCAAACGCTGATTTGGCGGAACATGCCACCTGTCGAAACCAAGGGGGTAAGCTTCGCTTCAGCACGCGAACCTACGATGGCGCCATTTTGTTGCTACAAAGCGATCACCTCTTGATAGCATTCCACCGACCGCCATTTTTTTTTTACGTCACTTGACTGCGAATAACTTTACATCTGAAGCGTTTAAAGACTATTTGTCCATTGTTTCTTTCTAAAGAAACACGACAATGTATAAAAGGCTCCATTACCTTGTACCTCACGTTATGGCTCCGTAGCAGACGTTTTTATAAAAATAGGCTAACGATTGTGTCATAACCACGAGACTTACTGTCACACAGTAGAGGAATTACCGTATAGTACAGGAGAAGCTCACAGGCAGTTTGGACTTACATTAGCTGTTTAGGTTTAATTACTAATGTTAACTAGCATGTTAGTGATCAGTAATTAGCCTGTGTCTATGTTATCTCCTTACATACACCTACACTCTCCGTCTCTGTAAGATTGGGAATGATTGAGATTTCTCTCGGCACAGCTACCAGAAGACTTCACACTTTCAGACAGGTTGCTCACGTCACATTTACGTTGTGTCATTTGGAGGCTGTGCAGTAAAGCAAGAGATCACCGGAAAAGTGCTTCTAATATCCTTCACTGGTCTCCGTCCAAAGCAACGGGGTCTATTGGTCCATTATATAAATGTCAATGATCAAAACACTTGTGAAACACTCCGAAGCTTCATTTAGCCGTAGTCACATGACATGGGTGTTTTGAATCACGCTTCGGATCAGTGTTTTGAAACTCAGCGCTTCAGGATTTCGACAAAGCTTTGAAATGTCAGTTTTGCGTCAGCCATCCCAATACTAAACTTACAGACCCATGTGTACACTAGAGTGATATTTACAATACTCCAATGATATTAAGTCCTTTCCCGAAGAAAATATGAAAAACATCTTTAATTGACTGAAACCGCTGTATTAATTTGTCGATTAAGTACATAGTTTGAGATAAGCAGGGTCAATACAGAAATTGTTTAAATAAGATTAGAACAAAAAAAAAAAAAAAAAAAAAAAAAAAAAAAAACTGGTGAATGGAGTTTAATTGAACTTTAATTGTCACCATGTGGAAGGGAACTAAACAGGCTTTCCAACAATTACCACAGAAATATCTACCAAACAAATTTCCTTACAGTTTTAAGTTTATATTAAATGTGTAATATAATCACTTGTGTAGGCCTACTTGACATTTTTAGCTGAGTATTTGAACCAAAATAGGCCTATTGGGGTTTCTTACCAATATTTTGATACAAATTCCAGTATTTAAGATATTTGCATTACAAATAAAGTTTCACAAAGAAAGTAAAATCATTTACAGTGAGAAAACATGCTTTTATTTGATTCCATACAACATAGCAGGCAGGTTTATTGTAATTCACACAGACAGACAAAGATGACTTGCACACCATTCAATTTAACAAAGCTTTGAGGTCATGTGAAGACATCATTTCATCAGGAGCTCCAAACTCTTTGAAAATTTCTGGTCAACTCCAGTTTTCCGCCATCGGTCAGCTCAAGACGGCACATTTCGCACGGACTATTGATGTACGTCCCTGAGCTCCACTTGGCTTGGCCATGTTGGTCGTAAACGACCAGGTTGCCGTCAGCCTGCATGAGCACGTGGACAGCACCTGATCCATCAGTGCCTGAGGCCCACACAGGCCTGTTGCCAGAGTCATAGACGACAAAGTTACCATCCCTCTGCAGGCAGAAACAGACATTTAACGGATATCCAAACAATCATACCAAATATAGAGAGAGCATTTCATTTTAGATAGTTACTCACCTGAAAGTAAGCTTTATACTGCCCGTTGTTGGAAGTCAGAAATTGGTCCGGATGGAGCTGATCATTTATAGACAAGGAGTTCATGATTCTGAAAGAGACAAAACTACATCTGTGATGTTGTATTGATAGTGTGTTCTTGGCATTTCTTTTGTGCTGCACCAGTAATTTGTAGTTGAATAGTAGCTTTACTTTTGATTCTGACATTGAAATAATACAAATACATTTGTAATGATCCACTTCAGTTCATAACTACAATGAGCATGATGTACTAATTTATGAACAGATTGAAGCATCCTGTAATGACTCTGCATCAAACTACTATTGCTCAGTGATGTATTCTCTATTATAAACAGATAAATAAACCTATAATACATGACACAAGTAATTATATTAAATACATCAACTACTCTTGCTCAGTAATGTATGACTCCATCAGAGTACTTACAGTCTTGAATGTCACACCAGTCAGTCTGTGAGAAGAAGTGAAGGAGGTGAAATGTCTCTATAGAATAACTTCTTTATATCTGGTAGGCCTGCTGCCCCTAGGGAGCTTCTCCTAATTGCAGGATTGGAGTCTGGTGTGTGGGAGTCAGGGTTCCAGCTGCCTCTCATCTACCACAATCAACCTCTGCTTCATTTACCCGGTCATTCCTCCACTCTGCATCACAGTTCAATTCAAGCTCCTGAATGAAATTCTTATTCATGTTTCCATGGTCTGTGAGATGATTTATAGATGGGGAAAGTAAAAAGAATTATTTTTATGTGTGTGTGTGTGTGTAAAGAGTTGGGATTTAATGAGCATAACGTCACAATATTTTAAGAAAAAAAGTCATAATAAAAATTAATAACTACATGATTTGTAGGCTTTAGTTAAAGTAAAATCAGCATTTTAGGGGTTAGGCTCTAAAATGAGCTCCAAACTTGTTGAGTTACGTTTACGCCACAAGATGTCACACTAATCTCACTGCAGTCTGTATGCTTCACCTTGCATGGATATTCCTGTGTATGGTTACATGGAACAACTGCACATAAAAAAACTGTACAAATGTAAAATGTTCTTTTAATATTAAATAATGCTTCTCTCCATGCTAGTTTTCTGGACGGAGACTTTAAAAAGCCAGATTTAAATGGCAACAGGCTAAATCCCTCCTTAAAGGGGAACTTCACAGATTTAGCATTAAGCTTTGTATCAGTAGAAACCCTGGCAGTATTTTTGAATGACCATGCTTCCCTCCCTCATGTCCCCCTGAGAGGGGAGATCTCTGTATTGTGGGTCTGGAAAAAAGCCTCACATGACGCAAAGTGACGATTTTTGCGTCATCTGAGGCTTTTTTGCCCAGAGGCAAAAGACTTCAGCCAGTATTATTTATTATTACCATTTATTGTTGTATTATTACAACTATTCGGCATAGCCCAAAGGGGGCTGGACTGTCTGCTTTTTCCGGAGATTGCGAGTGTCAGCCATCTTTAATCCTCGCTTAGCTTCTCAGCAGGAGCAGAAACTGTTCATCCTGACGGAAATTTTAGAACAACAATTATGTGCATTCAAACTACCACACACGTGTACCACCGGGATACATTGGAACACATCGGAGAATATGCAGGACAGTTATTACAGACGGAATACTCGACACACTACGCGAGCTTCGCCTGTACGGAGACCAGCGGTGGTGCTCGACTTCTCTGGCCGGTAAAATGACCTCATCAGCGAGGAGCGTTGAACGAGTGTGCCCGTGGAAAGCTAACGCTAGCCAGCCACCTGTTCACCAGTCCTGCTTGCAAGTGTCATTAAACAAACTGGACTACATCCAACTTCAACGAAACTCCCAAAGTGAGTTCAGAGACGGCTGTGCTGTGTTTTTGTTGTTGTGGAAATATTGCTGCGGACAATCCAGCCTGCTGTCACCGGGTAAGACTACTAGTGGAGGTGGGCTGTGTTACCCCGGACTGCCTGTTGCAGAAATGGGGTGATTTGTATCCAACTAACTGCTAACTGCCGGTGGAGTTTGTGACTGTAAAATGCCGACAATTCTAGCTACATCCCATGCAAATGTACGGCTGTGTTTATACTCGATGTTTATACCACAGCCCACCAAGAGCTAATGCTAGTAGCTATGTGTTAGCCTTCTTTTATTACATGGCTTGGTTGAATTATAATGTAGAATGCGGTCTGTTATTTCTTCATAACAGACCGCTGCTAAGGATAACACACCGTTGCCATGCATAGCAGAGCGTTGCCATGGACACAGTTCTGTTCAGTCTGGAGCTATCAATTAATCCGCTGAAAGAAGTCCGGCTAATGTATCAGCTGTGGCAAAAAACTATATGTTTTAAATGTGTAACACCACTTGAGCCACGGTGAACCTTTTTTTCGTGTATATGTTTGAAATGACAATAAAACACACGTGTTGAGTCTGTAAAGGGTAGGCGTGGCTTGGGAGTATACGCTAAAGCAGCGAAGCAAGTGCATTCTGGGATTTGGTGTCTTTTATCCACATGAGCCAAAAACACATTTTCTGGTTTTTCTCGGCCTAGAAGCGACCAATTTCTAAAAATATTTCACATTTCTACTACACAAGTGACCTAATTTAAATATATATTCATCTTTCCAATGGTGAAATATTCCTTTAAGGCCTGTTCACACCGGGACGAATTTAGGGCGCGATATTTGCCGACATTTAACGCCTCGTGACTAAACAAAGGGCGCCAATGTGAGTGTGCACACCGACGCGAAAAACGCCACGCGTAAAAGCGCCTCGGGTAAAAACTATCCGACCAATGAGATTGGCGTTTTGCTCGCGTGTCTGGAGCTTCTGAAGTTACAGTAAAACACATCTTGGGGGCGCTCAAACACAAAACGGTCTTGCCGAGCACACATACGTAACGGCGAAGAAGATATACGCCAAGTAGCGTCGACACTGCCGGAAAGAAATAAGACGAGGAAGATGCGAGGCGAGATGAATGTAGAGCTGCTGGTCTCGTCGGTGTCGGAACATAAAGCACTTTATGACAAACGCGACAGCGACTACAAACATCTTGACAAAAGAGAACTGCTATGGAGTGGTATTGCAGAGCAAATGGGCCTAGATGGTGAGTTTCATTTCACTTAATTGTCTTTCATGTACGTAGGCTTGTAACTTTTTCCCACAAACGTTTGACAATCGCCATCGTTTGTGTGCTGTAGTGGAGGAGGTAAAACAGAAATGGAAAAGTCTGCGAGATACATATACAAGAAAAAAGCGCAAAGATGATTGCCGAAGTGGACAAGCTGCTAAAAACAAGAATCCGTGGAAATGTATGAAGGTCATGGAGTTCCTCGCAACATCAACCGAATTTCGAAGGTATTATCATTAGAACATTACAATACATAGCTGTGTGAGCTATACTATAATGCATTGACATTAAACATTGATTAACATGATATAATTGCATGTTCCCTGTTCACCATGCGATCACACCTCTAGTTCAATTTATTAGTTTGTGTTCTGTGTATAGGTAACTTCTGCTGAAATTTTGTTGCCAGACATATGGTACATTAAAATTAGTATGAATCTAAACTAAATTAGTAATTCAACATTAAGCTGTGGAGTATTTTGTCAAGATGGGTATGAAGTGTGGCATGGCCCACAGTGTGAGTCCACTCATTCAACAGAACAATAATTTCTTCATCGCTGGAGCTGGAGCTACTGGTGCTTGAAATATCCATGTTTCCTTTGTATGATTTTGACAAGCACGTAAATACTTGCTCTCTTCTTCTGAGTGACAAGCGAGTGTCAGAAGCGTAAAGTTGCGCAGCGCCACCTTGTGTACCGGGGTATTTCTGTTTTACATTAAGCGCCATCTAACGTCAGGGAATGAATTTGCATGTTCATTCGGCTCATCGTCAGCGGAAATCGCTTGCGTGTGAACACAAAAAACGCGTTGAAAAACGCTGGCGAATGACGAACGCCGATATTCGTCCCAGGGTGTAGACTGCTTTAGACACATTTTGCAGACTTGTTAACACCAAAATTAAAAGGATTTCAAAAACAAAGAAAACACTCAATGCATGATGACTTGGCAAAGGTGAAGAGAGACCCTTTGAAAGACTTGCAGTCAGACAAGAATCTCATAAAACCAGCTGATAAAGGAGGGGTGGTTGCGGTACAGGATGTATCAGATCATGAAACCGAAATTGAGAGACAGCTGAGAGATACAGGTGCAGTGGCCATGGGCAGTATGAGAAAAATAAAGTGCTTTATTTGAACATTAAAACATCTAAACATGTTCTAGTAGAAACACAAGGTCTCCTTTAATGGAGTATGACTGGAAAGCTGAGACTCTTGTGGATTCAATGAGATCAGTTGCATTCATGTGTGAGGATGTTAGTCCCAATAGTAGCCATGTCATTGTAGTGAGAGCCTTTTAGGAAACTTGACCTGTTGTGACCTCAAGGATTATCACAGCCTCATAAAACTTTACATCCCCAAGCTAGAGACCTAGGACATTCAGAAAATAGCTTTCATTCTGTAAGTGTATTGCAGTTAGCGTAGCCCACGTATTTTGGGATAGATTCAAATGCAGCAGATTTGTCAGATTTTCTATGTGTAAACTTGACTCCAATTATATAACAAAAATAGGTTTCAAAATTCCTAAAGTGTGTCTGTTGTCTGTTTGGTCCTGGGTAGGTACTGTAACTAGACATGTTTTCTATTTCATAGGGCTCGACCCTATAATGGACTTTGCTGTTGTTTACTTGATCAAGGCCCTTCATTTGCCATTTTCCATCCATCCACCAGATGCCCTAAGACTTTCACTCATTTCCTCATCACATGACTGCCTTGACAATCCACACACACACACCTGTTCCCTCCTCCCTCCAGATGCAATCCAGTACAACAGCTCTGCCACATACGTCCCCATGTCCGTTAAAGCCCCTGGCAAGCCAGCCAGAGCCTAACCCCCAAAATGCTGATTTTACTTTAACTAAAACCTACAAATCATGTAATTATTTATTTTTATTATGACTTTTTTTCTTAAAATATTGTGATGTTATTCTCATTACATCACAACTCTTTACACACACACACACACAAAAAATAACTTTGTTGCACAAAAAAAATATTATTTTTAAGCAGAGGTTGATTGTGGTAGATGAGAGGCAGCTGGAACCCTGACTCCCACACACCAGACTCCAATCCTGCAATTAGGAGAAGCTACCTAGGGGCAGCAGGCCTACCAGATATAAAGAAGTTATTCTATAGAGAAATTTCACCTCCTTCACTTCTTCTCACAGACTGACTGGTGTGACATTCAAGACTGTAAGTACTCTGATGGAGTCATACATTACTGAGCAAGAGTAGTTGATGTATTTAATATAATTACTTGTGTCATTTATTATAGGTTTATTTATCTGTTTATAATAGAGAATACATCACTGAGCAATAGTAGTTTGATGCAGAGTCATTAGAAGATGCTTAAATGTGTTCATAATTGGTACATCATGCTCATTGTAGTTATGAACTGAGGTGGATAATTACAAATGTATTTTTGTTATTATTTCAATGTCAGAATCAAAAGTAGAGCTACTATTCAATAACTGGTGCTACACAAAAGAAATTCCAAGAACACACTATCAATACAACATCACAGATGTAGTTTTGTCTCTTTCAGAATCATGAAGAACTTTTTGTCTATAAATGATCAGCTCCATCCGGACCAATTTCTGACTTCCAACAACGGGCAGTATAAAGCTTACTTTCAGGTGAGTAACTATCTAAAATGAAATGCTCTCTCTATATTTTGGTATGATTGTTTGGATATCCGTTAAATGTCTGTTTCTGCCTGCAGAGGGATGGTAACTTTGTCGTCTATGACTCTGGCAACAGGCCTGTGTGGGCCTCAGGCACTGATGGATCAGGTGCTGTCCACGTGCTCATGCAGGCTGACGGCAACCTGGTCGTTTACGACCAACATGGCCAAGCCAAGTGGAGCTCAGGGACGTACATCAATAGTCCGTGCGAAATGTGCCGTCTTGAGCTGACCGATGGCGGAAAACTGGAGTTGACCAGAAATTTTCAAAGAGTTTGGAGCTCCTGATGAAATTATGTCTTCACATGACATCAAAGCTTTGTTAAATTGTATGGTTTGCAAGTACAAGTCCTCTTTGAACGTCCGTGTGAATTACAATAAACCTGCCTGCTATGTTGTATGGAATCAAATAAAAGCATGTTTTCTCACTGTAAATGCTTCTTTTCTTTGTGACATTTTATTTGTAATGCAAATATCTTGTTAACGTCGTCACGGAGCGTTATCTTCAAAAGAGCATGCTTCGACAGACGGAGCCAATATACAGACCCTTTCCAAAAAATTTGAATATCATGGAAAAGTTTATTTATCTCCATAATTCCATTCAAAACGTTAAACTTCCATAGATTCAGGGCCCACAATTTCAAGTATTTAGTTCTTTATTTGTACATAATTTGGGCTTCCAGCTCATGAAACTCAAACATGATTTCAAAAAATTTGAATACTGTGAAGAAATCAGCCCAAATTTTACAGGGCATGAATGTTTTGAACTGAGTGTCACTTATCTACTAAACTCAAAGCACCTGCACAGGTTTTCCCAGGTGTCATTAAATTGCTTCACTTTGGTTCAATTGGCTCAGTTAGGCTCAATATGGGGAAGACTGCAGACTTAACAACTGGCCAGAAGACCATCATTGATACTTCTAGGATGGGTAAGCCACAAAAGTTTATAGCTAAGGAGGCTGGCTGTTCACGGAGTGCTGTGTCCAAGCATATCAATGGAAAGTCTAGTGGAAGGGCAAAATGTGGCAGGAGAAGATGCACCAGCAGAAGAGCTGACAGTGGGCTTCAGCGGATTATCAAACAGAAGATTCATGAATCTGGTGGAGATCCAGAAAGCGTGGAATGAGGCGGGAGTCACCGCTTCAAAAACCACCACATTCAGACGCATCCGGGAGATGGACTACAACTGTCGAGTTCCTCGGGTCAAACCGCTTCTGAGCCTGAGCCAACGTACGAAGCATCTCAACTGGGCCAAGGAGAAGAAGGACTGGACTGTTGGCCAGTGGTCCAAGGTTTTCTGATGAAGGTAAAGTGTGCCTTTTATTCGGGCATCGTTGTCCAAGGGTTTGGAGGAAGACGGGTGAGGAACAGAACCCAAGCTGCTTAAGGTCCAGTGTGAAATATCCCCAGTCAGTCATGATTTGGGGTGCAATGTCCAGTGCAGGTGTTGGTAAACTCTGCTTTCTTAAATCCAAGGTCACCGCATCAGTCTACCAGAATGTTTTAGAGGACTTCATGCTTCCTTCTGCTGAGGATCTGTATGGAGATGCAGATTTCATCTTCCAGCAGGACCTGGCCCCTGCCCATACCGCCAGAAGCACCAAAACCTGGTTTGATGCCCATGCCATCACAGTGCTTGACTGGCCAGCCAACTCGCCGGACCTAAACCCTATTGAGAATCTATGGGGTATTAAGAGGAAAATGAGGGGCACCAGACCCAAAAACATCCTCATTTCCACCAGATGCGTAACAACACCCACCAGGTCCGGATTTGTTGCGGCACGGCTCCAGCCATGACTGACAGCTGTAGTCACGAGGACCCACAAGTTCGCGAATTCACGTCGAATAGAACCACAAAACCACCACCAGTTAGTTTCCATCCAGAGGAGTAGAGGGGAAACAGCTCTGTGCTGTGTGTTCAAGGTGTAGTGCAGAGAGATATGATCCGCAGTGAGCACGGTGGATTTTATTTTGAAAATTAACCGGATCTTTTACTTTGCTTCTGTGTTGAACTTCCTGTCCCGCACTATCTGCCGTGTGCTGATTTGCTGCGTTGCTCTCTGGCGTCCGGCAAAAATAGAAGCTCTGCGTATCTGCTGCGGAGGGCTGTGGAGCTGGGACGGAGTCGGAACGCAGCCGTTCTGCAGTCAGTGGAAACACACACACTGACTTTAATGGAAACCTGATGACTCTGCCACCGTTTCGGAGCCGTTACCCATCTGGTGGAAATCCACGGTTATAACAGCGCACACACACTGGCTGAGCATTGTGAATTCGGGGCCCTGAGAGAACAGTTAATAAGGGACAGAATTGTAGTTGGCATCAGAGATGCTAAACTGTCAGAAAGTTGTATTCGCTATAACAACCGCCTCGCTCTACATGATCCCTTACGTACATTGAAGCGATACAGGCGTTAAAGACCCGCTGATCGCTGTCTGATTCTGTGAATGAATGCCCGCATTGCATTGTGGGACATCGGCTTTGAATGCGCCCAGCTCGGCTCATATCGTAGCCTACTGTTCTGTCTTATTTACTGTAATATTTCACCGGTAATATTATTAAAATAAAGAAATGCATACCATGATAACAGCTAAATACATGTTGATAGATGTAGCGTTATAGTTTTAAAAATGTCAATAAACAACAATGCAATCCAGCTTCCCTGGCCGAAATAGCCCGAAATAATAACATTAAAATAAATACATATAAACCGTGATAAGATCTGGTGAATAAATGTTGATTAAAACAGCGGTTATTGGGCTAAAAATACCAATAATATCAAAGCTGTATCCAGCTGCTCTGCTGCAGCCCGACAGATTCGTGCTGTGATCACGTAAGATGCTTCCCATTGAAATACATTAGTTTAAACAACGTGACCATATCTACCAACACATATCGTGTTATATAATATCGTGATGGTATCACGTTCTAATAGATTTATTTTCGTGATGCCATCACGAACTGACGTGAGCGCTCCACACAAAATAAGAAATGAAATGAAACAAATGAAACAGGATATTAAAAGAGAAAAGACTACACAAACCAAAAGATCAGAAACTTCATGAAATCATTTGACATTCTATATGAAAAATGTGACAACAGAAACCAAAAGCAGATTGTCCAACTGAACAAGAGTGACAAAAAGAAACATATCTTTGTAATAATGCAACAGCAGGAGGATACTAGGGAGAGGATACATTCAGTGACTTTTCCCTTTAAGAAATAAACAACATCATGAACAAGTTTATCTCTAACTGCTCTGTTCCACTGTCACACACCTTTAATGGTGATATCTTAACCTCATCCCCAGGGGAAATGAATGGAAACATCCTGTCAGTGAAGGTGTGTGTGTGTGTGTGTGTGTGTGTGTGTGTGTGTGTGTGTGTGTGTGTGTGTGTGTGTGTGTGTGTGTGTGTGTGTGTGTGTGTGTGTGTGTGTGTGTGTTTAGCATCAGAATCAGAGAACGACAGCGTTCCTCTGGTCCAGTCCAGATTTACTCTGATCCTCTGGACTCCAACAACAGTGGGGTGAGGTGATGGTGACCATGCTGAGTATTTACCTTTAAATAACATTATTCCCCATGCTTCAGACCAACCTGCTTTAGACAGTATGTCTCCCTTCCTCTGCCCAGACTCTGCTACACACCCAATAGCCAGTGTGTACTGTCTCCAACCTCGACATCCCAGCTGTGAGTCCCTGAGTTAAAGCCCTCAGAGCCCAGGGCAGAGGGGTACTCATCAAACCTCTCTGGATTATCAGGAAGCTGCTGTCTCTCTCCTCCTAACGCACTGGTCAGACAGGACGAGTCTTGGATCAGCAGTGTTTGGATCCAGAATCACAGGACCGGTAGGAGTCCATCTCCTTCATCTTGTTCCAGATGTTGAAGCTCAGTTGGCCCAGGTGTTTGGCCTCGTCTATCAGAGCTCCTGAGAGCGGCTGTGGATCTTCCAGCAGGGGGCGCTGCTGGACTCTTTCCACTGCAGCCCTGGAGTTGATCAGGAATGAGACGTCTTCAGCTCTCAGCTCGTCCTCTGTGGCTCGGACTGATTCTGAAAGAGCTGCTATCTCTCTGCTCAGAGCCTCCATCTTCTCCTTCATCCTCTTCCTCCCTCAGGGCAGCCATCCTGGCCTCCTCTTCCTCTTCTAGAAACTGGTGGACATTCTTAAACTGCTCCTTAAAGCTCCATTGTGTAATTTTTTGTTGTTGATTCTTAGCAAAACCCCTTTGTTCTTTCACACATATGTGTTCATTCATGTGTAATTACTTCCACCAACTAATCAAAGTATTCTCGTCAGCGTAGAATCTGATATTCAGAATCATTCAGAAAACATACAAGCGAGTCGCTCAAATGGCGGCAGCCATGTTGCGCCTCCATCTTTGAAATACATTAGCCAAAGAGGGACATACCTCCGCCTTTTACCCTTTTAAACTCAGTGGCACCGTGACGGATGCCAGGGAGGGGGAGAAGATTACTCGATTACTTCTTACACAAAGTAGCTTTAAAGGTCCCATGGCACCAACATTTCACTTTATGAGTTTTTTTAACATTAATATGAGTTCCCCCAGCCTGCCTATGGTCCCCCAGTGGCTAGAAATGGTGATAGGTGTAAACCGAGCCCTGGGTATCCTGCTCTGCCTTTGAGAAAATGAAAGCTCAGATGGGCCGATCTGGAATCTTCTCCTTATGAGGTCATAAGGGGAAAGGTTACCTCCCCTTTCTCTGCTTTGGCCACCCAGAGAATTTGGCCAACCCATGAGAGAGAGACATCATGGCTTTCAAACAAGCAAAGTGGCAGTTGGTCAAGGACCAGGGGACCACTAAGGTCTATATAAAACAGACTTCAGATACAGTATTAGGGGACCACTAAGGCCTATATAAAAGAGACTTCATATACAGTATTAGGGGACCACTAAGGCCTATATTAAAGAGACTTCAGATACAGTATTAGGGGACCACTAAGGTCTATATAAAAGAGACTTCAGATACAGTATTAGGGGACCACTAAGGTCTATATAAAAGAGACTTCAGATACAGTATTAGGGGACCACTAAGGCCTATATAAAAGAGACTTCAGATACAGTATTAGGGGACCACTAAGGTCTATATAAAAGACTTCAGATACAGTATTAGGGGACCACTAAGGTCTATATAAAAGACTTCAGATACAGTATTAGGGGACCACTAAGGTCTATATAAAAGAGACTTCAGATACAGTACTAGGGGACCACTAAGGTCTATATAAAAGCATCTAAAAAGCAGCATGTCATGGGACCTTTAATCTGCATCTCTGTGCATCTGGCCTGGGCCTTCATGTGTTCTGCTGTCTGATCAAACTCCTCTTTAACTCGTTCAAAAACCTTTAACTTCTCCTTCAATGGCTCCAGAGTTTCTTGAATTTTCTTCTTGTGTTGTCGTGCAGCTTCATCGATGGGTCTGAATCTGTGGTTGGAGTGTTTTTCTGAATCTCTGCAGACGTAGACCCACCAGCTGCTGCCGGTCCAGACAGAAGAGTTTGAGTTTCTCAGAGTGCAGACTGCAGAGAGCCTCTGAAGCTCTCTGATCTCTCTCCAGTAAGACGGTCTCACACACAGACATGGATTTAGAGTGCAGAGGCCCCTGGGCGTAAAGTCTTGGACTTAACCATCTTTGTGTTTTTCTGTGCCTCTGTGTTTCTGTGTTTGAGTCCTAAAGTGCATCACTGGAAAGGGCAGAAAATATCCATAACAAAATCAACAGAATTTATTACAATAAAGCAGATTAAAATCTATGAAAATACAGCCTAATAACATAACTAAGAATAACTATAGTCATGTCTGTACAGTCTGTCAAAACCAAACTAGCTTCCCACGATAGCACAACATCAATGCTACAGCATGTCAACAGAAAACATCCAGTCTACTCATCCATTCCACAGAGCGAACTCGACACAGGAAAATCACACCAAAATCAAAGGCAAGAAAAAAGTGGTGACCACAATTTTATCTAAAGAGCTGACTCTGGAAAAACAGCTGATTGTTGAGCACCTCTTTTTCTCTATCTCACTGTCTCTCCCCTTCACGGAGAAACAGATGATCAACGATCTACTAGCCTAAAGTGTAACAGAGCTGTGTTTGTAGCATTGTAATCAAATATATAAATGAAAATAGGTTGAGTATAAGTTATATATAGGCCTATACATACAGATCACTCTTAGCGTGAAATGTAGTTCTTGAAGTTAAGTTGCACAGCTTAATGGCAATGGTTATGTATTATTATTATTTTATTGCATGCCTTAGTTTGAGGTTCAAGCAGCCGCTTTGGGAAGTCTCTTGTGTAGGCCTACTTAATGATGTTTTCAGCTCAGTTATTAGAACAGCTGACTGTTTCTTATTACTTTGATACAACTTCCAGTGCTCTTTACCGAGATATCTGCATTACAAATAGAGCTGTTTATGTCACTACGAAGCCACAAAAAAAAAGAACAAAGAAAAGAAAAACACTTTTATACAGTGTGAAAATGTGCTTTTATTTGATTCCAGCAGGCAGATTTATTGTAATTCACACTGGCATTCAAAGATGACTTGTACTTGCAAAGCATTCAATTTAACAAAGCTTTGGGATTCCATGTGAAGACATCATTTCAGCATGAGCACCAAACTTGTTGACAGTTTCTGGTCAACACTAGTTTGCCGCAATCCGTCATTTCAAGACGGCACACGTTGCACGATCCCGCGATGTATGTCCCTGAGCTCCACCTGGCTTGGTTACATTGGTTGTAAATGACCAGGTTGCCGTCAGCCTGCATGATCACGCGGACAGCGTCTGATCCATTAGTGCCTGAGGCCCACACAGCCTTGTTTGGGCAACAGGCACAGTCATAGACGACAAAGTTACCATCACACTGCAGGCAGAAACAGATATCCCTGCTCTGCCTCTGATTGGCTAGTACTCATTGCCATCTGGGTGGGAAAAAAACTCTGCTGTCTCCTGTGTGTATGGGGAAAGGGGAGGGACAGAAGGAACAGGAAAGACAAACTCCTACGTTTAAATAATATATAGAAAATATCTGCTTGACAACTTATTATGGAGCTGGGAACAAGCCCAAATAAGCAACTACAGTTTAGAAAAAAGCCCAAAAAAAACGCAACCCGCGACTACCAATATTTGTAAGCGACTTTACAGAAAAAACAAGCCTAAAGTCACTTATAATAAGCAGACTTGGCAACACTGGTGCGTTTCAGTCCAAATGTCTGATTTATAGCTTATATTAGACTGATAGATTGCAGCAGGCTGAAGCATCATATTCATGTTCAACAGAAGGTTGAACGTAGTGGAGGAGTTAAAATACAATTTAGTTAAATTGCAGAACAAACTGAACCTTTAAACTGACAGTACTTTATACATGATGCACTTTATTTTTGCACTTCATTCACTGGCTACACTTTTAAGTTTTTGTCAGAATATAGCGTATTGTTTTTGTATTTGCAAACTTGTCTTTCACTGTAAAACTTGAATACAGACTTTTAAAAGCGGTAATAAATAGAAAATTCCACGTTTCATTACCATTTAATAAAAGCTTGATTAAACATAAATGTTATGAACAGAAAAAAGAAGAATCCCTCAGGTTTGGTAAAAACATGTATATACAGACATTTGTAGACACACTACCTGGCAGTGGAGTTCTGTAGCATCACCTCCATGGTATCACATTTAATCCACATGAATCTATTAGGAACTGCACCTCCAGGCTCAGGCACCGCTTCATCCCACAGGCCATTGAACTCATCCTACATATATACACTTCTTCAATCATCTCACTACTGTGTACACAAATGTATTTATTATGTAATTTCCCTTTTTTTATAAAAAAAATAGGTTGTCAGTATTGTCGTGCACATGACAAAGAACTTTTCTATTTGGTTTTCTATGGTGTTCAGAGTCTCAGTGTACTAATGTGCCACAAAATGGGTTCATTTAGCACCTAATCTGGGATCAACACACACATTTGCTAGGAAGATCAATCACATTTGCGTAATGTCCTAAACTGTTGTACACTTTTAACATTTGAATCTGCACCTTACCAAAACAATGTTTATTAATGACTTGTGACTTGACACTGAGCTGCATCCCAAATTCAGTTTCAGATGCTGTAGGCTACAACAGCTATAGACCAGCACTTATACTGAACCATGGACTACATGCACTTTATCATGTTGTTGCACTTTTGGCACAGATGATTTAGTTTGTAAAAATTTACAGTAGGCCTATAGCATGCATCATACTGTAAACTGGTCTTTTACGTAAACTTCAATGAAGAGCTTTAAAGTTCTCATCACTGTTGCGGCAATGAGGTTATAAATATATTTGCAGAATATATATACAGTACAGGCCAAAAGTTTGGACACACCTTCTCATTCAATGTGTTTCTTTATTTTCATGACTATTTACATTGTAGATTCTCACTGAAGGCATCAAAACTATGAATGAACACATATGGAATTATGTACTTAACAAAAAAGTGTGAAATGACTGAAAACATGTCTTATATTTTAGATTCCTCAAAGTAGCCACCCTTTGCTTTTTTTGATAACTCTGCAAACCCTTGGTGTTCTCTCAATGAGCTTCATGAGGTAGTCACCTGAAATGGTTTTACCTTCACAGGTGTGCTTTGTCAGGGTTAATTAGAGGAATTATTTCCCTTATTAATAAAAAAGCAAAGGGTGGCTACTTTGAAGAATCTAAAATATAAGACATGTTTTCAGTTATTTCACACTTTTTGTTTAGTACATAATTCCATGTGTTCATTCATAGTTTTGATGCCTTCAGGGGGAAATCTACAATGTAAATAGTCATGAAAAGGAAACTCATTGAGTGAGCTGTGTCTAAACCTTTGGCCTGTACTGTACATAAAAAAAAAAACCGCATTTAGTTAATGCATTATCACTTAATTCATGTTTAAAATATTAACTGGCTTAACCCATTTACATTGATTTAACCCAAATTAACTAACAAAGGGCACATTTTATAATAGGTTGATGTGTTTTTTTAGAGTTATGACAAGAGGAAGATGGTCTTTAGATGAAGTGGGTGGCTCTTAAAAGAGCCGTTGTGTTGTTGTAATTTCTCCGGATCCGGTTTAACCTCCGAAGCCGTACAGCGTGCGGCCCTGCCTCTTCAGAGCGTAGACCACATCCATGGCGGTCACCGTCTTCCTCTTGGCGTGCTCGGTGTAGGTGACGGCATCGCGGATCACGTTCTCCAGGAAGACCTTGAGCACACCGCGGGTCTCCTCGTAAATCAGACCGGAGATACGCTTCACGCCGCCGCGGCGAGCCAAGCGGCGGATGGCGGGCTTGGTGATGCCCTGGATGTTATCACGGAGAACTTTACGGTGACGCTTAGCGCCTCCTTTACCGAGTCCTTTACCTCCCTTGCCTCTTCCGCTCATTGTGAGATCAGTCGGTGTTGGATCGTTAGAAACGAATGAGTTCAACAGTAGCAGACCGGCTGTATTTACAGCTTATCTGCGGACGTAAGAGAGGACAGATGGCGCCAACTTCGGTGGGCGGAGCCAAACTCAGCAGCCCTTCCCACATTATTTTTCAAAACTCGTTTTTCTTTCCTTTAGATGGTTATGTATTCATGTATTTGTGTTATCCTTGGTGTCTTCCTGCCTCTATAGTAGTTTTATACTTCTGAGGTTCAGAGTGAAGGTTTACAGCCTCATATAGGCTACCTGACCTTTGTTTAACATTTATTATAATAATAATATTAAGTCCTTTCTTTTCAAGGAATTAGTGGGACAAGATTATGATAACTTATGGCTGACAGATATGTTTCTTTGTGAATCATCTCCTTCCTGTCAGGTCATCTTTCTCTGCAAATAAAGTCCTGATAATAACAGTTTGATTTGATTCAGGTATTTTCTAAAATCAAGCTTTGTTATTTTTGACTTTAGTTCACACCTGACTTTATCAGTTTAGTTTCAGCATAAAGACTTTACATCACCCTTAGAATACAATAGATTTTTGTGCTGATTGCACATTTACATGTCATCAGTCCCAGTCAGATTCAAGCTGTACCAACATTTCCATCTCTGTAGCTCAACATTATCATCTCTAAAGTACGTTTCCATCTCTATAGCACAGGACATCATTTAAATTTCGCAGCCCCCACAAACTATTCACAGCAAGATAGCTTATCTAATGGCCTGAACCATCAAGAGTAGTTGGGTCCATCAAAGGAGAGTCCTGGGACCACTCTTTCTTTAATGGCTTCAGGGGTGTCTGTTCAGACCTCGTTTCTTCAAGCATATGCTGTTATTGTGTCTCATAGAGATTAAAATGTCTTGTTCTGGATCCAGAATTTGACTTACTGGAAAAGAGCCAGGAGATGAAAGTAAATGGAGGTGACACTATCATATTAGAAAACAGTGAACTATTTAGGATGTACATTTTAACAATTATCAGGTGAGGCCATGGCTTTCAAAGGCCTCACTAAAAATTGGCAAAAGATCTCTTGACAAGTAAATCAGGGTTGTGATTTGTTTTTGAAGAAAAAAAGGCTGTTTCATATCCAGCTTCTTCGTTAAAACTATACAAAAAGAATGCAGTACCGAGGAAAATAATGTTGCCAAAAAAAAGGTTTCTTTTAAATGTGTTAACATGAATCCAACATATTAGCTAATAATCTCTGCTTACTGACCTATAGGTAAGGTAGCCATCCACAGATACAGTTAATAAGGATTCACTGTGCCACAGGTATGTTTAACATTAAAAGATGATTTATAAAATCATGGCAACAATTATTATTATAATAGCTTAGTATTCTATGCACAAAAAAAAAGGTGTGTATAAAGGCTTTAGGCTTCCCTACATGCTTTTGTAGGCCCAGTTTAATATGCAACTTAATTGTATACAATATATGTAGTAAAGTGTCCCTGCTCCATCTCTTTCAGTTAAGGGGTCCTTGGTTTAAAGAACGTTGAAGACCCCTGGTGTAGAGGTGTCTCAACACATTCATACACTAATGTATTCACATGTTTTAATAAGAAAAGTACCTTCATATGGTTCAAAAATTTTTAATTTTTTTTCCCCTTTTACAATATGGTTGGATAATCTTATGGACCTTTTTCAAAGCCGACATGTTGACTTGTCATAGTAGGAAAAGCACAGCTGAAATTGATAACCTTAACGATGGCTCAGTTCTAGGGCTGGGCGTATCAATCTAAATATCGATACCAAGATGAGTATTGGTATCGGATCGATACGGTCTTGATGAGATCGATACTTTTGTAATCATAATCATTTAGCTAAAGGCAAAAATCATAAAAACTATTCAATGACGTTACAACTAGAAAGTATCAGCGATACTAGCCCTGTATTTACTTTGTACCAGATCGATACCAAAATTCCCAGTATCGCCCACCCCTGCACAGTTCCATCAAGTGTCCCAGTAAGGCATTTCAGTGAGTCAGCATGCCCAATACCTCCAAGTGGAATGCAAACATCAGTAATGGTTTTGTATACACCTGTGCTTTTCCTACCGTGACAAGTCAACTGTGATAAAGGTCTGTGTTCTCTTATTTATTTAGTCCTCACTGTACATCATCTTATGCTGAACTGTTTCCATTTACTTTACAGTTCATCCGGTTTTACTGTAGAGACCCTGAGCGGTCTTCAAATTGTTTTCTAAAGCAGTGGTTCCCAACCTGGGGTCCGGGCACCCCCAGGGGGGGCGGCAAAGATCACAGGGGGGGCGCGAGTCTTTATCTGGTTTGAGGTTGAGGTAAAAAAAAAGTTTTTGCACATGTTAAACAAATTATAATACACTAGAATATCTAATGTATACAAAAGTCTGTATGAAAACTATATATTTTGTTGTATCCTCAATTTTCCTGCCCCACGGCATCACTATTTTATGAATGAAACATGCCGGAGAAACAGTGCTGATAACTCCTCTGTATCAAAAAAGAAAGAGAGGCTCTATCTCGAGAGTTACATCAACTTCGGTTTTGGGTGGGGGGGGGCTCAGCTTTTCTTAGACATGAGTAGGGGGGGCGCCAAGGAAAAAAGGTTGGGAACCACTGTTCTAAAGAGTTTAACATTGATAATTTCTCCGATGCCAAAAAGAAGACTTCTTTAGATGAAGTGGGTGGCTCTTAAAAGAGCCGTTGTGTTGTTGGTCTCCCAGCAGGTTTACTTGGAGCTGGTGTACTTGGTGACGGCCTTGGTGCCCTCAGACACGGCGTGCTTGGCCAGCTCCCCGGGCAGCAGCAGCCTCACGGCGGTCTGGATCTCCCTGGAAGTGATGGTGGAGCGCTTGTTGTAATGGGCCAGACGGGAGGACTCACCGGCGATGCGCTCAAAGATGTCGCTCACAAACGAGTTCATGATGCCCATGGCCTTGGAGGAGATGCCGGTGTCGGGGTGGACCTGCTTCAGCACTTTGTACACGTAGATGGCGTAGCTCTCCTTCCTGGTCTTTCTCTTCTTCTTGCCGGTCTTGGTGACGGCCTTAGAGACGGCTTTCTTGGAGCCCTTCTTGGGCGCTTTGACGGAGGGTTCCGGCATGATTAATTTGGAGAGTTCTGATAAAAGTCGAACGTAGTGACGCAGCGCAGAACGTTCAATAAGTATCCACTTGATGTAAACGTGACTGTGCTGTTGCTCGCACAGGATTGGTTGTCTGCCGAGCACGGGACTGAGCATGCGCTGAACAAGAAGCCGTTACTGCGAGCAGATGTATTTATTGTCGGGAACAAAGAGAAGTAATGTGTTTTGAGATGAAAAGCATTAAGAGAACGTGCTCATAAGATATATCACTACAGCATTAGTCTCGCTGTGCTACACCATTAACACGGTTGTGAACTATACAGGATAGATCATTTTCTAAAAAGCGCTTGACTACTGTTAAAAAATAATGAAACAGACTATTAGTGATGATGAGTTACTTTGTTTATCACCCGTTTAACATGAATGTATTATAACCTCTTTTATGGACGGTTATGCTAAATGATGAAAAGTGATAGTCTACTACAGCAAAAAGTCAAATATCAAGACGTGGTTGATTTTATGAAAATTAGAGGTACCATTACACACCCTGCCGTGACTCTCATGGATAGACTTACTAAATACAAAAACCTGTCCAGATGGATCAGTAATATCAAAATGGTTATTGATTTTGAAATCAAATGGGAACTCAATGCAGGTGCTCAGTAAACTCTGAAGTCCAATGGACACTTAGACTTTGTTTGACTATTGTTGCAATGAACAGTGATGACACTTGACCCCCAAAATTCTGCTGTGTTTACAGTGTAATGTTTATCATCTTTTATTTTGTGACAATTAACAAACATTCAATAAGTCAACCTCATAAAAAAAAAAAAAAAAAAAAAAATTGACCAACAAAAACAGGAAGTTCTCTTGATCTATGGTCATTGTGGATTATATTTGGAGGAAGCTAAATCTGCAACAAAAAAAAAAAAAAGTTAGAAAATAGCCTAAACAAATAGCAAAATTAACAAAATTTGCCAGATATAAAGTAGACATATTTTTTCTGTTTATTTACAATATTAGACTTGTCTTTCGAAATGGCAACAGGCCTGTAGGGTTTTTCCTCAAAGTTATTGGTTTATCGTGTTCATGGAGTTATGATGATATAAATATATTAAATCAATAGGTTATTTTTTCCATTCAGCGGCACATGAGAAACAGGTCTTTATCAGGAGAGTGAGTGGCTCTTAAAAGAGCCTTTTTGGGTCTGGTTTCCAGCAGTCAGCGGGTCTCCAGTGTTACTTCTTAGCGGGCTTCTCGGTCTTCTTGGGCAGCAGGACGGCCTGGATGTTGGGCAGCACGCCGCCCTGAGCGATGGTCACTCCGCCCAGCAGCTTGTTGAGCTCCTCGTCGTTGCGGACAGCCAGCTGCAGGTGACGGGGGATGATCCGGGTCTTCTTGTTGTCGCGGGCAGCGTTTCCAGCCAGCTCCAGGATCTCAGCGGTCAGGTACTCCAGCACAGCCGCCAGGTAGACGGGGGCGCCGGCTCCCACACGCTGAGCGTAGTTCCCTTTGCGGAGCAGCCTGTGAACACGGCCGACTGGGAACTGGAGCCCGGCACGGGAGGAGCGGGTCTTTGCCTTAGCTCTGGCTTTTCCTCCGGTTTTGCCTCGGCCACTCATTGTTAGATGCTCTCGTAAGTCTCGACTCAGAGAAATGTTTCCAGAACGGCTGAAAGCCTCCTTTTTATGTCCGCGGAGCGCGGGAGCCGGTCACTTCCAGCCAGACCAACCAGAAAAGAGGCTTCCAGCAGAGCAGCAGAGGGCGGCCCGCTCTCACATTTTGGCGGACTTTTTCAAAACATTGTTCGCCAATGAGCGGCGGAGATTCGGGCGATGGGTCGCTCCTGGAGGCGGTGCTGAGCCCCTCACCAATCAGGAGCCGGAGGTCTGAAGCAGCGTCTCGTATATCTCACATCCGGTCCCACGGTTTAAGAGCACAGCTTCCCCGCCTGACTTGATATTTCTCCTGATCACAGAAAGAAGAAAACATGGCAAGAACCAAGCAGACCGCCCGTAAATCTACCGGAGGCAAAGCTCCCAGGAAGCAGCTGGCCACCAAGGCTGCCCGTAAGAGCGCTCCGGCCACCGGCGGCGTGAAGAAGCCTCACCGTTATAGGCCCGGTACCGTGGCTCTGAGAGAGATCCGTCGCTACCAGAAATCTACGGAGCTGCTGATCCGCAAGCTGCCCTTCCAGCGCCTGGTCCGAGAAATCGCTCAGGACTTCAAGACCGACCTGCGCTTCCAGAGCTCCGCCGTCATGGCTCTGCAGGAGGCCAGCGAGGCTTACCTGGTCGGTCTGTTCGAGGACACCAACCTGTGCGCCATCCACGCCAAGAGGGTCACCATCATGCCCAAAGACATCCAGCTGGCCCGTCGCATCCGCGGGGAGAGGGCTTAAACTGTCCGCTGCTGATCCACACACCACAAAGGCTCTTTTAAGAGCCACCAAATCATCCTAAAAGAGTAGCCTATTTCCTTTTTATTCTTATTCGGTTTTAAACATGAAACGCACAACCTGTACTTTGTATGAAATATTGACACGTGTGGGCTAAACTGAAGTCCAAGAAAGAGTTGTGGGGAGGGACAAAATACCGAAGCCACCTGACTCAAGGGCTCATTGCTCTACTGACAACACTTGTTTCACTTTTATCAATCAATATCTTAAAGGAAAGTGCTTTTCTCTTCTATGGTCTAAATATATCTATAGGCTTACATCGCCAAACACTTTATAGCTTATTTAATAGTCTACATGTTTGCTACCTAGCACATGATAACACGATGGAAAGATCACTGAAACAATGTTTGTCCATTTTATTAGTTTATTGACAGCAGTTCACGTTATAATAAAAGGTCGAAGTTGGGTTTAAAAAGTCGAACAAAGGGTTTTAAGGGGTTGTGTTGCTAAAACATTTCTCGTGCAAAACTAGTTCATGATCAATACATTATAGTTATTGATTTTATATCAACTAACCGTGTTAGTTCTGCGGAATGATTGAAGATAAAGTGGCGACTGTGACAACGCTGCTGTTATGAAAACAGCCTACGTTATGGATTAAAGTGGCATTCGTTTTTGTCTGTTAAAAGACAAGAAAATAACATTTTGTCATTAGGCACATTAACTCTTAATAACTGCTGGTATGATTGTAAACAACAGGCCTGTCAGCTTCTCCTCTGAGGAAAGTTTGCTGCAGATCGACAGCAGCTGTGAATGTAAATGCAGAGCTCCACTTACAGGCGTAGATGTGTCATTACAGCCACCACAATTTATACATTGTACATTTGTGCAAATGTGCAACTTCAATTTATGTCAACAAAGGTGCTGTTTTTACCACTGACATGCTCAGATTGTTGTTCAAAGTGCCTGACAACATTATGGAAAGGATCCCTACAGAGTATATATTTTTTTTAAAACAGAAAAACATCCCCAAAATTGCTATCGCCAAACCCACCAGACACCATTTAAATAAACAGTAATTTTATCATCGTAAAACACACTTCGTTCAATGTCGACAGAAACTAAATAAAACTATCAAAAGCCGTCTTGGTTCGTCTTTCCACTGTTCCAACAATCACCACAAGTTATATTGATTTTTTCATTTATTGTTAGTCTTTCTTTCTTGGATCAAATGCCATTGAGAAAAATCTTGAATGAACTAAAGCTAGCTGTACTAGTAATTTGTTATCTCTGTTAAAGGGTTAAGTACACAATATCACTAATATAAATAATAATACTAATAATACTAATAATAATAAGAAGAAATAAATAAGAATAATAAGAATATGTTAAGATAAGAAGCTGTATTTCTCCCAGGAGAGAAAGTCTTCTTCAGACAAGAACAATGATGAGTTAAAAATATATACAGATAATATATAGATAATAAAACATCAACATTAGAAAGTTATACAGTAAACCGGTGTGTTTTATTGTGATGTAATGCAAAACAATAATGGTGTTTTCTGATGATCCAAATCAAAGTAACGTAGACTATTTGGAATGCGTATTTAAATATGGATCAGGATGCAAAATACATTTTAGTAAGCATAATGTTCAGTTGAACACTTTGATCAGCAGAGGGCGCTAAAGCATCATCAAAACAGTCCTGCTGCAAGTTCCTCTCCTCAAAACCAACACATTCTCACTCCCATGGCGTGAAATATGGACACCTGGTCAGGTGTGGCCTTGACCAACTGCCACTTTGCTTGTTTGAAAGCCATGATGTCTCTCTCTCTCTCTCTCTCTCTCTCTCTCTCTCTCTCTCTCTCTCTCTCTCTCATGGGGGGGGCAAATTCTCTGGGCGAGCAAAGCAGAGAAAGGGGAGGTAACCTTTCTCCTTATGACCTCATAAGGAGAAGATTCCTGATCGGTCCATCTGAGCTTTCATTTTCTCAGAGGCAGAGCAGGATACCCAGGGCTCAGTTTGCACCTATCAACATTTCTAGCCACTGGGGGGCCATAGGCAGGCTGGGGGAATGCATATTAATGTTAAAAAACCTCATGAAGTGAAATTTTCATGCCATGGGACCTGCCCGGTGCGCTCCATACTCACGCTGAAGGGGGCTTTTTGCGTCGTATCTGGCGCTTAGAGGCACTGCTCAAGCGTCCGTATTTTACGAGTTGGGAGTGAGAACGGGTTGTCAAAACACACAACACCATTTAACTTGTGTTAATGTAGATGCATTGATTTGGTTTTTCTAATGTTGCAGCTGTCAGTGACTCCCTACAGGCAGGCGTGGCAGGCAGACGTAGGCCTGGGCAAACAGGTTGATGTTCAGCGGGTTGCCATCCAGACGGATATCCTCCAGGTTACGGCGGATGAAGTTGAGATCACGACTGTTACAAAAGGTGTCCTCGTGCAGAGACTGAATGTTGTTATTCTGATTGGGAAACAAGGACATTTCTGTTGAAGTTTTCACAAGGAAAGTGTATTAAAGTGCATTAAACATTTGTTGAGGGCCAGCGTTGACTTTACATACAGTGGGGGAAATAAGTATTTGACCCCTTGCTGATTTTGCAGGTTTGCCCACTTACAAAGAATGCAAAAATCTACAATTTCAATCATATGTACATTCTAACAGTGAAAGACAGAATCCCAAAGAAAATTCCAGAAAATCACATCATATGAATTTATTAAAATTGATAACCATCTGATGAGGAAAAACAAGTATTTGACCCCCTGGACAAACAGCATGTTAATATTTTGTAGAAAAGCCATTATTGGCCAGCTCAGATGTCAAACGGTTTTTATAGTTGGTGACAAGGTTTGTGCACATTTCGGCAGGGATGTTGGCCCCTCCTCCCTGCAGACAGCCTCCAAATCATTCAGGTTCCGAGGTTGTCGCCTGGCAACTCGAATTTTAAGCTCCCTCCAAAGATTTTCAATCGGATTCAGGTCTGGAGACTGGCTAGGCCACTCCAGAACCTTGATGTGCTTCTTCTTCAGCCACTCTTTTGTTGCTTTGGCGGTGTGCTTAGGGTCGTTGTCGTGCTGAAACACCCATCCTCGACCCATCTTCAGCTCTCTCACTGAGGGAAGGAGATGTCGGTCCAGAATTCCACGATACATGGCCCCGTCCATCCTCCCCTCAATACGATGGAGTTGTCCCGTCCCCTTGGCTGAAAAGCACCCCCAAAGCATGATGTTGCCACCACCATGCTTTACGGTGGGGATGGTGTTCTTTGGGTTGTACTCGGTGTTCTTTGCCCTCCAAACACGACGAGTTGAGTTGAGGCCGAAAAGTTCTATTTTGGTCTCATCTGACCACATCACCTTCTTCCAGGCCTCTTCTGAGTCGTCCAGGTGGTGAATGGCGAACTTCATGCGGGCCTGTACATGTTTCTTCTTGAGCAGTGGGACCTTGCGTGCGCTGCAAGATTTCAATCCATGACGGCGTAGTGTGTTACCAACCGTTTCTTTTGTAACTGTGGTCCCAGCTGCCTTCAGTTGATTCATCAGTTCCCCCCTTGTGGTTTTGGGATGATTCCTCACCGTTCGCATGATCAGGGAGACCCCACAAGGCAGTCTGTGGAGGCCCAGACCGAGGGAGGTTGGCGGTGGTGTGGTGCTTCTTCCATTTCCTGATAACTGCACCGACAGTTGATCTTTTCTCTCCAAGTTGCTTTCCGATTCTCTTGTAGCCCATCCCAGCCTTGTGCAGATCAACAATCTTGTCCCTGATGTCCGTAGAAAGCTCTTTGGTCTTGCCCATGGTGGTGATGTTGGATGCTGGTTGTTTGGGTGTTGACAGGTGTCTTTTATACAGGTAACGAGGTGAGGCAGGTGTATTTGATGTAGATAATTGGTTCGGATTGGGGCTGTGTCTTAAAGAAAGACTAACTGGCTTGTAGGAGCCATGTTTTGACCAGTTTGTCCAGGGGGTCAAATACTTGTTTTTCCTCATCAGATGGTTATCAATTTTAATAAATTAATATGATGTGATTTTCTGGAATTTTCTTTGGGATTCTGTCTTTCACTGTTAGAATGTACATATGATTAAAATTGTAGATTTTTGCATTCTTTGTAAGTGGGCAAACCTGCAAAATCAGCAAGGTGTCAAATACTTATTTCCCCCACTGTAGCATGCCCTAATTAAAAATACGAAATTATGGTTTAAGTGAACAGGATTAGAGGATAATGGGATGACTACCACTCGACCAAAGGCAGAATCAGGGAATTATATGGTATCCTGTCTAATTGTTCTAATATTTTTGCCTCGTTCGAAATCTGCAATCATTTTGGCATGGCTTATAAAATGAAGATACGTGGTCATGTATATGCAACAGAATACATTTGTCATTTACTAGTAACTCAATCAAAGAGGCTTTGTTAATGTTAAATTAAAATGTTTGTTAAAGATCTCGAAAGGTAATTCCCCAAAACTAAATGCTAAAGCAAATAATGCTAATTTATTTACAATTTTTTTCCTTATACACTGTAGCCTTTAAGTGGTAATTTATATCAGTTCCATGGATTGTGTTTATGTTACTAGTTAATTCTTTTAATTAAAAAAACAACAACTTACAAGCAGACAAATACTTCCTGGTCTGAAAAGTGAAGCTAATGTGCAAGTGCCTTAGACCTGCATTCTAACTAATTTCCAGCAGGGAGCGACTCCACTGGTTGCAAAAAGAGGTCAGTTTCTTAAGAGTTTGAGCTGACTCAGGTTGGCCTTGGACCAGCTCTTAGTTATGCTGTTATAGTTTTAGACTGCTGGGTCCTTTGACACAATGAGATAATTTCTTCTCTCTATTTCCATCTGTGTGCACCCATCCCCCATGGATTATTGTGGCACCTAAATCATGGTTGCAGCTTCCGCCGTGGTCCTGCTTGGCACCCTGCTATGCCCTGCTACACCCTGCAGTGCCCTGCTACGCCATGAACTACTACAACTACTATTTCTAGTCATAGTTCCATTTTCTTTATTGTGACTATTATTGCCACTGTTCATCACACCCCCAACCGGCAACGTCAGACACCGCCCACCAAGAGCCTGGGTCTGTCCCAGGTTTCTTCCTAAAAGGGAGTTTTTCCTCGCCACTGTCGCAAAAAATGGTTGCTCTTGGGGGGAATTACTGGAATTGTTGTGTCTTTGTAAATTATAGAGTGTGGTCTAGACTTACTCTATCTGTAAAGTGTCTCGAGATAACTCTTGTTATGATTTGATACTGTAAATAAAATTGAATTGAATTGAATTGAGTTACTGCCACGTGGTCGTCACTTCAGGGTTCAAGGTGGTTAGACGACAAAATGTGTTTCCTGCTTCTTGCTTTCGCGGCAGTGTGGATGGCTATATACCGAAACTGCAGCCTGGTGCGACATGCAGCCAGGCATGCAATCAAAGGAGCCCTTTTACCACGCTTTGACTGGAGAAAACACTCCTTTTCTTCTTTATGTCTTTCTTATCAACGCATTCCTGAGTAAAACAAATTAGGAAACACATCATAGTGTAGCCACTCTGATGTATCTCTGTCTCGCTGTGCACCATGTATTGTAACCACGCAGACACCACAATGCAATGATTGGCTACAGAAGAGAAGAAGTTCATTCTTGGAGCCGCTCCGACCACTGTGATCACAATCAGTATGAACGAGAGGACGGTTTGCGGCAACCCGCACCCCCCTGTCCGCACTGAAAACAAGTAGGATGAAACACGTTTAATACGTCCTTTGATTCTGTAGCAAGGCTAGGTCTGGGTAGGCTGGGCTGGGGGATTTTCTTTTCTATATATTTCTATGTCTGTGACTATGTTTTACAGTGTTGCAGTGGCTGTTGCTGTTAATACCGTTCTTAATTGATGTGATCTGGCTGCAAACTACCCTTTGGAGGCCTGAAAAAAGAAGAGGAATGAGCTTCTACCTGCAGGTGTAACACTCTCAAGCCCAGTGGTAGAGGTGTAGGAATGTAATCCAGGTTATTGTTGGACAGATAGAGGAATTCCAGCTGGCTCATATCCTGCATGGGGAGAAAAGAAACACTCCCATAACACAATAATACATGAAACTATCCACAAGAGGGAGCCCCACACCCACGGAATATGAACTGTCTTGACCTTAAACAACCTATTACATTTACTGAGTAAGACTACATTTTTCAAGTTTTTCATTGTTTAATAAACCAGCATGGCTGTGGGCCTAAGGGGGTCAGAGAAAGCAGTAGGATCCCACCATAATTCACCAGGGGGTTGCTGGAAAACTACGGGAACATCCATCTATGGTCTAAAATGTATTTTATGTTCTAACTATCCACAGATACTAAGATGTATTATGCTGTTTGATAGTGCAGGATTACAAATTATTGCCTGCAGCTGTTGTGTTTCCCAAACTACTCCTGTATAGGTGTAGAAACTGCTGTTATTGGACTTTGTAAACTTTGTCGTAAAAGTATATGTAACGGATTTTCCCAAACATATTGTTAGGCAAATACGTAAGTAATACCTATGAATCATCCTTTATGACGCATTAGAAGTGTGCGGTAGTGTTTGTCTGCAGCAGGAGGTGACTCCACTGGTTGTAAAAAGAAAAAAACCAAGAAGTTGAAAGCCAAACTGTCAAACTCAAGGCTTCAAAACAGTAGTCCACAAACCAGTGGGTGACGTCATTGCTGCTACGTCCACTATTTTTACGGTCTCTGATGTGCAGAGACCCTGCCCTCTGCCTGTGTTTTGTCTTGGTCAGTCAGGACGTTTATGGGTGGTAACAAAGAGCCTTTGGGCCCCATCTATATTTCGACGACGTTTCATTTACTGGATTGTTCCAATGCCGCTGGAGGTTCCGCCGGAGGTCCCTCATTTCAGGATTTCTGAGGACTATGGTGATAGGTTGGATATTTCAGCCTACATGTTTCAAATGTATTTTATATCTTGTATGTAGTGTACTACACAAGAAGGTTAGTCTGGGGACAACCTTCACCCACAGGAACAGCTTAGAATGTGTAGAATCTATTTTGAGTTTGGGTACAACTTTCACGCAGAGGAATCGGAGCCAGGAATGTGGGAATCTATTAGGAGCACGTGCCATAAAAGGTGTAGTTTAAGAGTAAAACTTGTGTGACTATGGTTAACTGCTCCTCAGATCTCTGCAGGGTAAATCCAGACAGCTAGCTAGACTATCTGTCCAATCTGCACGACAAAAACAACTTTTGAACGTACACGTTTCACCAAAAGCTGAGGCACCGTTGCTGCGTCAAGCGTTTAGCGCCGCCCAAGACGATTGGTGATTGGTTTAAAGAAAGGCCAATAAACCAGAAAACGTTTTGCTCCTAACCCGGAATGTTGTGTGGACTAGCCAGACCCTCCTCCGCAGCGCTGTGGAGATAGGTCTGGCAATGCGAGACTCCCAGACAATTACAGTGTTCTCATTCCCCACCGCCACTTTGCCCTTCAGCGTCTCATACCGACACACAAGTGTAACTGACACAGACACACACAGACACAGATAGGCTGAAGCTCTGCATTCACTCATAATCCAATAATGGGTCACCTGGTAGCGGTGTGAGTGTGTGAATTTGTGCTTTAGAACATGTGATACAGTGATACTAGTACAAATAAACCAATCTTCATTTGTAAAAGAATTTTGTATTTTAAGCATATATGCAGGATATTTACCTTGAACCCCTTAGGATGTACCCCACGACTGATCAACCTGTTGTTACGTAGATCAATGTGTTTCATAGTGACTGGCAGCTCGGGCATGACCTGCAGGTTGTTGTCAGCCAGCAGTAACTCCTTGAGCTGCGGCAGAGAGCGAAACACATCCTCATCCATCCCTGAGATCTGGTTCCCTGTTAGATCAATGGACTGGAGTTTATCTGTAACAAACAACAACAGGAAATCCTATTGTCTTTTACGTGTCATTTAGCTCAGAGTTTGTAGTAGCTGTGTCCAAAGGGAATCCTCACTGAGGTTTATAAAGTCTGTGTTCTTGACATGTCGGATCTTGTTGAAGCGGCCATATAAACGCGTGGTATCTTTGGGCAGGGGTGGGATGTGATCCAGGCCCATGTCATCACAGTACACACTCCCGCCAATACACACACACAGTAGGCAGGTAGGCATACCTGCACACAGAGAGGGCGGAGTTTTAATACCTATGCATGCAGAACAGACACACAATTTAGATTTTTCAACTGTTGTGACAGTAAATATAGACCCAGTTGGTGCTTTGACCTACCCAGGCCGGTCTCAGGGCCAAAGAGACCTGGTCCCTTGAAGTCCAGGGTGACGGGAGCTGGAGGCAAGGTGGGCAGGGTCAACTCCTCCTCGTAGTGTTCAGCTGTGGGCTGGTTGGCTGGTGGAGGGGTCTCTGGTGCCACGGTGCCCACCTCAATCTGTCCTCCCAGGGCAGCCAGGAAGAGAGAGACAGTTCAAATAGTTATATTCCTGTGTAGATATAAATAAGGTTGCTTTTACACCTGAGCCGTTTGGTCCGTTATAACCGAACCCTGGAGCGTTTTATTGGATAGTCCTGTTCATTTGGGGCGGTGTGAAAGCTCCTTCGAACCTTAGTTCGGACCAAACAACCGAACTCTCTCGGGTCTCGGTTCGCTTCCAAGTGCATCCAGAGTTCGTTTCACTTCATGTAATAATGTGATCTGACCCAAATATAGGGAGTAAACCAATAACAGAGCATTTACTAGCCTGCAATTCCAACCTTGCACACAATGTATGGACTTATATGAGCAATGATAACCTTCAAATACATAACCTGACATGACCACACATCGCTCGTCTGTCAAAGTTCAAGATCTGAGGATGTGAACTGCTGTCTTTAAGCCTTGGGAAGAAATTAAACTGAAAGAACCTGCTTTCCTTACTACTCGTAATCCATCCATCCATCCATCCATCTTCGTCCGCTTATCCGGTGTCGGGTCGCGGGGGGAGCAGCTCCAGCAGGGGACCCCAAACTTCCCTTTCCCGAGCAACATTAACCAGCTCCGACTGGGGATCCCGCGTTCCCAGGCCAGGTTGGAGATATAATCCCTCCACCTAGTCCTGGGTCTTCCCGAGGCCTCCTCCCAGCTGGACGTGCCTGGAACACCTCCCTAGGGGGCGCCCAGGGGCATCCTTACCAGATGCCCGAACCACCTCAACTGGCTCCTTCGGACGCAAAGGAGCAGTGGCTCTACTCCGAGCTCCTCACGGATGACTGAGCTTCTCACCCTATCTCTAAGGGAGACGCCAGCCACCCTCCTGAGGAAACCCATTTCGCCGCTTGTACCCTGGATCTCGTTCTTTCGGTCATGACCCAGCCTTCATGACCATAGGTGAGGGTAGGAACGAAAACTGACCGGTAGATCGAGAGCTTTGCCTTCTGGCTCAGCTCTCTTTTCGTCACAACGGTGCGATAGATTGAATGCAATACCGCACCCGCTGCGCCGATTCTCCGACCAATCTCCCGCTCCATTGTCCCCTCACTCGCGAACAAAACCCCAAGGTACTTGAACTCCTTCACTTGGGGTAAGGACTCATTCCCTACCTGGAGAAGGCATTCCATCGGTTTCCTGCTGAGAACCATGGCCTCCGATTTAGAGGTGCTGATCCTCATCCCAACCGCTTCACACTCGGTTGCGAACCGATCCAGTGAGTGCTGAAGGTCGCAGGCCGATGATGCCATCAGGACCACATCATCTGCAAAGAGCAGCGATGAGATCCCCAGCCCACCAAACTGCAACCCCTCCCCACCCCGACCACGCCTCGATATCCTGTCCATAAATATTACAAACAGGATTGGTGACAAAGCGCAGCCCTGGCGGAGGCCAACCCTCACCTGAAACGAGTCCGACTTACTACCGAGAACCCGGACACAGCTCTCACTTTGGTCATACAGAGATTGGATGGCCCTGAGTAGAGACCCCCTCACCCCATACTCCCGCAGCACCTCCCACAGTATCTCCCGGGGGACCCGGTCATACGCCTTCTCCAAATCCACAAAACACATGTAGACCGGTTGGGCATACTCCCAGGCTCCCTCCAGGATCCTTGCGAGTGAAGAGCTGGTCCGTTGTTCCACCGACCAGGACGGAATCCGCATTGTTCCTCCTCAACCCGAGGTTCGACTATCGGCCGAACCCTCCTTTCCAGCACCTTGGAGTAGACTTTACCAGGGAGGCTGAGAAGTGTGATAACCCTATAATTGGCACACACCCTCTGGTCCCCCCTTTAAAAAGAGGAACCACCACCCCAGTCTGCCACTCCTTTGGCACCGTCCCAGACTTCCACGCAATGTTGAAGAGGCGTGTCAACCAGGACAGCCCCTCCACACCCAGAGCCTTGAGCATTTCTGGACGGATCTCATCAATCCCCGGGCTTTGCCACTGTGTAGTTGTTTGACTACATCAGTGACTTCCGCCTGGGAAATCGACGACAATCCCCGTTATCCTCCAGCTCTGCCTCTAACATAGAGGGCGATTAGTCGGATTCAGGAGTTCCTCAAAGTGCTCCTTCCACCGCCCTATTACCTCCTCAGTGGAGGTCAACAGTGTCCCATCCTTACTGTACACAGCTTGGATGGTTCCCCCTTCCCCCTCCTGAGGTGGCGAACAGTTTTCCAGAAACACTTTGGTGCCGACCGAAAGTCCTTCTCCATGTCTTCTCCAAACTTCTCCCACACCCGCTGCTTTGCCTCTTTCACGGCATAGGCTGCAGCCCTTCGGGCCCTTCGGTACCCTGCAACCGCCTCCGGAGTCCTCCGAGATAACATATCCCGGAAGGACTCCTTCTTCAGTCGGACGGCTTCCCTGACCACTGGTGTCCACCACGGTGTTCGTGGGTTACCGCCCCTTGAGGCACCTAAGATCCTAAGACCACAGCTCCTCGCCGCAGCTTCAGCAATGGAAACTTTGAACATTGTCCACTCGGGTTCAATGCCCCCAGCCTCCACAGGGATGCACGAAAAGCTCCGCCGGAGGTGTGAGTTGAAAGTCTGTCGGACAGGGGCCTCCTCCAGACGTTCCCAATTTACCCGCACTACACGTTTGGGCTTACCAGGTCTGTCCAGAGTCTTCCCCACCCCTGACCCAACTCACCACCAGATGGTGATCGGTTGACAGCTCTGCCCCTCTCTTCACCCGAGTGTCCAAAACATACGGCCTCAGATCAGATGAAACGATTATGAAATCGATCATTGACCTTCGGCCTAGGGTGCTCTGGTACCAGGTACACTTATGAGCATCCCTATGTTCGAACATGGTGTTCGTTATAGACAATCCATGACTAGCACAGAAGTCCAACAACAAACAACCACTCTGGTTTAGATCAGGGAGGCCGTTCCTCCCAATCACGCCTCTCCAGGTGTCTCCATCATTGCCCACGTGCGTTGAAGTCCCCCAGCAGAACAATGGAGTCCCCACTGGAGCCCCATGCAGGACTCCAGTCAAGGTCTCAAGAAGGCCGAATACTCCGAACTCCTGTTTGGTGCATATGCACAAACAACAGTCAGAGTTTTCCCCCCACAACCCGCAGGCGAGGGAGGCGACCCTCTCGTCCACGGGGTAAACTCCAACACAGCGGCGCTCAGCCGGGGCTTGTGAGTATCCCCACACCCGCCCGGCGCCTCACACCCTGGGCAACTCCGGAGAAGAAAAGAGTCCAACCCCTATCCAGGAGTATGGTTCCAGAACCGAGACTGTGCGTAGAGGTAAGCCCCACCAGATCTAACCGGTAGCGCTCCACCTCCCGCACCAGTTCGGCTCCTTCCCCACAGAGAGGTGACGTTCCACGTCCCCAGAGCCAGCGTCTGCCGCCCGGGTCTGGTCCGTCGAGGCCCCTGACCTTCACTGCCACCCATGTGGCATCGCACCCGACCCCAACGGTTCCTCCCACAGGTGGTGGGCCCATGGGCTGGAGAGATGGGAGCCACGTAGCTTGTTCGGGCTGTGCCCGGCCGGGCTCCGTGGCAAACCCGGCCACCAGGCGCTCGCCGACGAGCCCGCCGTCTGGGCCTGGCTCCAGACGGGGGCCCCGGGCTTCCTCCGGGCAGGGTCACTCCATCTCTACCTTGCTTCTTCATTGGGATTTTTGAACCATTCTTTGTCTGGCCCCTCACCTGAGACCACTTTGCCTTGGGAGACCCTACCAGGAGCACAAAGCTCCAGACAACACAGCCCTCAGGTTCACAGAGACACACAAACCTCTCCACCACGATAAGGTGATGGTTCACGGAGAAGAACTACTCGTAATATAAAATATATAATGTATTGGCCCAAATATAAGACGTCTGAAATACGGGGCCTAGACTTTCAAATGTCAATATTCACAACAGCATTTGACTCTGTCTCTCACTCTGCCTAAACGCACTACCCCCATTTAAATATATGGAAAGATCTGCTTCGGGACGCATACACCTATACACAAATTGAGTCTTGAAAAACAAGGGGTCCTCTTAAAATCAGGGTCATCTTACATTCAGGTCGATACGGTAATAGTGTTTTATCCCTTCCCTCCTCCTCACCTCTTGGTCCAAGTCGTCATAATCATAACTGTCTCCATAAATGGTGGTGTCCAGGTTCTCCCAGTCCATTTCACTGTTCAGGTCGTAGTTTTCGAGGTCAAAAGCCTCATCTTCTGGCTCACCTGGAGGGGCTGCCACGCTAGGGTGGGGGCCCAGGAAGACCAGGACCATGGCAAGGGCCATCGTCAGAGACTGCACAGACATCCTCAACTCAAACACGGGGACAGCCTGCTAACATCAAAAGAGGATAATGAAGGGTTTCATTTACCTGACTGTCAGTATGTTCAGTTACTGTGTCTCAAACACTAGCCCACTAGCCCTAGCTACTACAGAGAACACTGAGGAGATGTTCATGGCATTTTAGTATATCTAGGCCAGCAAAATCAATAAATCGTTGTATAAAAAAATTAAATAGAAAAATTCAGAGTTGCTTTCACTTTGGTGTCCGGTCAGATTTTGCTGAGAGGGGTTTCGTTTGGGGGACTCATGACTTGGGTATCGTTTCAATTTGATCGATTACGATTCTGCTTATCGAAATCGGTTCTTACTGAATCTCAAATCCCATTCTTTGAGGTCAAGATTTTGCTGGAAAAAAACATATTTATATGTAAGGCTGTTCTCATGAACTAAACTCAAATGCAAAAGAACGTGACCTCACGATGCTCTGTACCTGACTCACAGTAACCTTTTGTCGGCTAAACTAAACCGCAATGGCCGTTGAAATGGCTGTAACCTCATGGTGCTCTTTCCCTGGCTCACACAAAACGAGCGAAATTGTGGCGCCACGATTTCGTAGGATATCATACAAATTGTTGTGCATAAGTTTTGGTACGATATCATACGAACCCATTCATGAGAATGCGTTGCATGGAATTGTAGATGTTCAGGGACATGTGCTGTATATACACATCAAGATCATGTGATATCGTCAAAAGTTTCAGAACATTTACTAAATAGACCTTGGTGGTGAAAACATTTCTTTTTCTTTTGTTACTGAAGAAAAAGGTCTGAATTTGGTGACCATGAGGCAAGGTATGAAGTTAGGTGGAGCAGCTCACACACATTACTTTTAGCTCGCACGCAGACAACTTTTTTAGCAGGGACACACTACTTTTTAGCTCGCACACACGCAGTTTACGAGAAAAAAGTAGTGCGTGCGTGAGGTGAAAGTGGAGAATGTGCATGCATTCCTGATGTACGGCCCTTAGCAACTCATAGCTGGTAACCTCCATATTAGCACCGATCTTCTGCAGCACGGGCAGTGCGGTCTTCCGTCATCGCCATGTTTGTGTACTCCAAAGTCACGTAGTGCAAGATTTCCTGTTTTGAGATTTGTAACTCTGGTTGTTAATGTAGTCTCTTAGTGTATGGCGGGCTGTTCTGGCCAAATCGTTGCTCTCCACACACTATACGCAACCTTTCCAGATGAACAAACATTATAAAAAAAAAGTTCTCACCCTCACTTCTTCTTTTTATCTTATCTATAGGAACAAAACTGTTAAATCTATTATTGTCATGTCTGGGGTCATCTGTTAAGATTTGAAAAATGTTTTAGACCAGATTAGGAGTCCTGCCCGGGTCCTTTCCCTGATTAATGAGCCAAAGAAGCATTGTTGGCTGTTTGGTCAGAATGCCAAAGGAATGTTTGCTTTGAAAGCTGACGGGACTGTGTGAATGTTGGCCTGCTGGGACAGTCCTACAGACGCTAGTGCTGGGTTTGAAAAGACAGCTTTTACTGCTACTTATATCCTTATGTATTTGTTTGTTTAAGCGGGACAGTGCACAGCTTCTTAGCTGTACCAGAGTCCTTGGGCAGGAAACAGAATACCATCTCAAATGATTACACACGAAATTCTCATGCTACAGATTAGAGCACACAGGTACATAACCACTACATATATATATATATATGTGTGTGTGAATTGTAGTCATCAGGACCACTGATACTCACCCTACAGACTAGATAACACATAAAGTACTTAAAATGTTACATATTGTATATAAAAATATAAGTTACATGAGTGAACTAGAGCATGCAATACACAGTTCTGTTATTTAAGTATAATGTGTATTAAAACCTGTGAAAATAGAGCTGATCTTAACCTCCCACTGTACTCTAAGCTCTCTGCGCACAGAAAGAATTAAGAATTCCAGCAGTGATTATATCAGCTACTGCAAGTGAGACAAAGGTCTGAAATGAAGCAGAATTAATCGTTTTCATACAGGAACCACGTATTAACCATCGCAGCAAATGATCATCACTGTCATTGTGTCTGAAGTAACTCAGAACTTAGAAACATAAAACATGATCTTGACCCGCCTGAATAACACCGGGAAACACATTAAAATGCAATCATTGCAGATAACTTACTGCTTTGTTTCCGCTATACGCTCCTGCAGACTCCACAACCTTCAGTTTTTCTAATCCTGTTGCTATTATTTGCTGCTTCATCCCCTGGGTGCTCTCAGACTGGTCCCAGAGTCCCGGCGGGCCCCTGTTGTTCACTCGGCTTCACAGTGGCCTGTGGACAATGCGTCATTATACGGGGAGAGAAGGGGGGATGATGTGGCAGAAAAAGAGAGGGGTGGGGGGGAATTGCAGGTCATTTCAGTCAACGTGTACTCAGCTGTCACCAATGCCCCCTTCAAGACACACACACACACACACACACACACACGTAACTGTCCAGCAGCATCTTCACATCTTACTAATCAAGGTTATAAAAGGTGCAGAGTTATAAAGTTTGTTTGTAAAATAATATTTTTTATAATTTTTTGGCCATTATTTGTATAGACATGAAGGGGCAGAGCGCGGGGAATGACATACAGCAAAGGGCCGCAGGTCGGAGTCGAACCCTCGGCTGCTGCGTCGAGGAGTACACCTCTATATATATGGGTGCGCACTGCTCTGCAAGGTAAGCTACCCAGGCAACCCCATTATTATTTTATTATCTTATTTCTTCTTTAAAGAATGTTATCCGTATTTGAAGTGCAGCACTAAATGACCGATTATGAACACGTTCTTGTACTTTTGCCGTTTTCAAAATGTTATTTTGGGCCAAATCAAATGTTTTATGGTCACGAGTCATCTCGTAGCTTGTTGGCTTGGTTCCTGAAACGCCAATGGAGATATTCAACGCGGAAAATCATTTCTGGAACCACAGCCGTTCAAAAAGTGGGCGCTCTCTGTTGAGCTCTGTGAGAGTGTAGTGTAGAATTATGTATTTTTTAAGCACGGGTAGAGCACACCACAATGAACACCGAAGAACACAGTGAAACAATTCAAGTTATGTATTGTTTGATATTTATTGCTATTATGCACACACATATTTGAATATAATGTTTCTACGTGAAATATTTAAAAAGAAAATTGCTACTTTTAGCAGCTTAAGAACCACATATTTTCTTCAGGAGTTGGTGGTAATCAAAGAGCTAAAAGAAGAGTAAATCTTGGGCAGAAACACTGCTCCAAATGAATGTTAATGCTAACGTTGCTTTATGTGTTTATAAGGTGATAATGTGTATAAAAAAAAAAAATTATAATAATTTCTATGCAGCTTTCCCTTGCATTATATCAACAAATCAAAACATCACAGACAACAGAATTTTCTTTAAAGTGCTCATATTATGCTTTTTGGCTTTTCCCCTTTCCTTTATTGTGTTATATATCTTTTTTGTGCACGTTATAGGTTTACAAAGTGAAAAAGCCCAAAGTCCCCCCCAAAGAGACTTACCATCTCCAACAGAAAACACTGTTCACAAACTGCTCCAAACAGCTCTATTGTAGTCCAGCCTTTACTTCAGAGACAAACGTGGTCACTTTGTAACACACGTTATAATGCTCACCTAGCTGCTAGCATGGTACACCTTCATACTCTGCTTCTGACTGGCTAGTAGTCTTTACCTAGGTACTGTCATGGCTCGTCCTCATACTCTGTTTCTGACTGACTAGCAGTACTTACCTAGCTACTGCACATGTGTGACTCCCAACAAAGATGGAACAGAAGTGAGATGTCTCACTCTGTAGCTAAAACGGAGAGCTCAGCACACAGGGTGAAAAGAGGAGCTCCAGCAATGTGCAGAACAACAAATATATGGTGTTTTCTGAAAATTAAACCACGTAAACCCATATTGGTACAACCTCTAAATACAATTATGAACCTGAAAATGAGCATAATATGAGCACTTTAAAAGTATAAAGTAAGATTTCCATTCTTCAATTATTCTGATATTTCGTTTAAAATAAATACCTTTCAATTAACGCTCCTGTTTTTATAGACGTGAAAAAATAAGGATAAGAAAAACAAAGGACAGAAAAGTAAAGTTAAATCTTTCTGTGACAGGCAGTGTTTTCTTTTATACTTTATTTTTAAGTTTACCACTGAGGGTAATAAAGTACAAAGAAGAAAAAACAAGTCAATATCGATAGTTAAATAACTTGTTACGGGTTACTTTTACATTATTCCCAAAAGAGGAAAGAGCCCAACAGAGTAAGTCCCAGCAGGACAGCAGAGAACAGATTCCATTTTAATCTCAGTCCATCCAGAACAGGCAGTATTTGTAATTCTCTACGCTTGTTGCAAGTGGGGTTTTGGCGGGGTTGGCAGCCTTGGCAACCCCTTTCATCACAGTCTCTTCTTTGGATCTGTTGAGAAGCTCCTGCCATCTCCATTTTGCCAAAGTCAAAGGTCATGGCTCGGAAGAATTCTGACGGACATCAATGGTCACAGGCCGATTCTTCCAAAACTACTGTTATTGATAAAGGCTGAGAAAACAAAAGGAAGAAGAATGAAACAGCCATGTAATCTCAGTTTCAGGCAAACATGCAGGCCAGCAAATTGGAATAAATCACGATTACGGAATAAGGAACAGTGTTGGCTTCATGTTGCGTCCTGGTGGCTGAATGGTTAACTGCAATCACATAGTTGCAATGCCCCTGGTTCTACAGACCCAATCACAATGTTTATTTACAAGAACTTCCGGGTAGGAAAGTCTTGCGTCCCGTACGTACAATTTAACGGTGCTGAGCAAACGAGGGCCAAAAACAACTGGACACACTCTCATCTCCTTCATCTAAAAGGCATGTTCGACACTTTCATATGTCAACACTTTTCACTAACGTTAGCTTGGAGAGCTAATTTACCTGTTGGGCCACAGACTAAAGAAAAAGACACCACCTAAACCAGCAGTCAGTCTGACCGGCGGTGAGATGTTGCTGTTCGTAACGCGAGATTTGGTTTATGAAAGATGCTAGCAAAGCAACACAGTTTAATGTGGAGTGACTGTGTCAGACTCCGTTTAAAAATTAGTCTTCTAAATGCTTGTCAGCAACCGGTCATATGGTAATTTGCTCTGATTAATTTGGCATGCAGATAGCCTAATTTTGTTTTAAAGTGCTCATATTATGCTCATTTTCAGCTTCATAATTGTATTTAGAGGTTGTACCAGAAAAGGTTTATGTGGTTTAATTTTCAGAAAACACCATATACAGTATTTGTTGTACTGCACATTGCTGCAGCTCCTCTTTTCACCCTGGGTGTTGAGCTCTCCGTTTTAGCTACAGAGTGAGACATCTCACTTCTGTTCCTATCTTTGTTGGGAGTCGCACATGTGCAGTAGCTAGGTAAGGACTACTAGCCAGTCAGAAGCAGAGTATGAGGGCGTGCCAAGCTAGCAGCTAGGCGAGCATTATAACGTGTGTTCCAAAGTGACCACGTTGGTCTCTGAAGTAAAGGCTGGACTACAATAGAGCTGTTTGGAGCTGTTTGTGAACAGTGTTTTCTGTTGGAGATGGTAACTCCCTTTGGGGGGGACTTTGGGCTTTTTCACTTTGTAAACCTATAACGTGCCAAAAAAAATATATAACACAATAAAGGAAAGGGGAAAAGCCAAAAAGCATAATATGAGCACTTTAATTAAAACTCAACTCCTGGCAATTGCTCCATTGCTGCAGGTGTTCACCACTGTTTTGGAAGAAGGAAATAACAAAAGTAACAGGTGAACTAGCTTTAAAAGTGAGTGCTGTGCAGTGGATAGACTTTAAATTAGTAAGAAACTTAAAGTGTAAAGCCCAGTTCAGACCAATTATTCGCGACGAGACGAGTTGAAACTTGCAGCTACTTGCAACGCTCCGGGCTGTTCAGAAACTTGCCAATTCACACAATGAGTCTCTGTACTTCCGTTCTAACTTCAGACTTTTCAGGCTTTTTTATAGCTTAATATAATTTCTAGCATCTTTAAATATGAACGAGAATAGTGAGAATGAGATGCTTGCTACAGTTGCATTTCTACAAGTGATGAAACGGTGAAAACGTTTTGTTTCTCTGATTCGCTGCTTTGTTCGAACGCCTCTCCCTCTCTTAAGTCACTCTCTAGCTTGCTTGACCACACACCATGCTTGAGGAGCCCAAAACTTTGCCATTTCGACCAGTTGACAGTTTGTAACATGGAAATAAAATGGATTATGGATGATTTTTTTGTCTATAATTTTGTTTTGCCTCGTCGTGAATCTTTGGTCTGAACTGGGCGTACCCAAACATAAGCATTAGCACACAGACCTGTGACTTGCGTGGCTGTTGGTGATATTGTTGTTGACTCCTTCTGCCATCTGCAGTGGGCGCTGGCTAGCGGCCTGGGTAGCATCGGCTATCTCACTCTCCACAGAAAAAGGGTCTGAGTGGTTTCCAAAAAGACTACCTTGTCTCTGTTTAAGAAAACAAAGCACAGCTATTGGGGGCTAAATGTACGTTAAATATGTCAAAAACATTACACATCAGTATTGGGACTGTCAGTGATAAATATATTTGCATCACATAGGGCTGGACGATCAATCAAAAACCAAATTAAAACCAAAGTTTAGAACCTCAAACCTATGTTCCCATGTCGGTTGTTTCGGTTTTGAATACTGTTAAAACATTCCCCGCTGTGTGTGTTCATCTAGTTTCCGCTTAAAAACATACTGGCGCGTTTGATCACGTGACTCCTGACAACTCAGGCTGCATTTAAATTGCTACTTTTTGGTTTAAAAACAAATAACTTTTGCTACGTTTACACCTCACATTTCCGCTGTTCTGGCGTTTCCGAGCCCCTAAACCGGAGACATTTGAAAACACTTCTTACCCCGACTGTGTTGCAGTCTCAACGGCCGCAAACGGAAACCTTTGGCAACACCGACACTTACGCCAACGTTTTGCCGCCTGGTTGGGTCTTATTGGTCTCATTCTCTGAGACTAAGCTACTAACGTTACCATGGCAGCTACCAGCAATGGGCAGAGTATACATGCTGCCTTGTGTTTACTCTGGCACGTGCATGCCCAGTATACCAGAATGTTGGGGAGATATGTGGGTTGGGCTTGTTAGTTTAAACAAAGATTTGTTCTTCTACTGGAGCTAAAGACACTTGTGTGAAGGATGATTGCTTTTGGCTCAAAACTCTGCTTGAAAACCAAAACGTAGCAATGTAAATGTAGCCTGAGAAAAACGCAGTGCCCATTGTTCGGACACATTTTGGCTTCAGTAAAGACGACACCAAAGTAGTAAGGTTAGCCAACCAAAGGTAACTCTGAGCTGGTCGATCACCGTGAGGTCGCGACCATTTCAAAAAAACATGGCCGTCATGCAGCGACAGCGGTTAAGTTTAGACACCAAATGACCCATTTCGTGGGTGAAAGTCTTCTTAACTTTTCCCTGGACATGAACTCATAGTCTGCCCTGTTACCCTGTAGATGCTTTCCCCAGCTTCGTCAATAGCTCGGTCAATCTCTTCTTCGGTCACAAGGTCTCCGGAGATGGCCCTGTGGAGCTCTGGAACGCCCTCCTCCTCGATGTTTCTCAACCCCGCCTGATGGACACAGAGAAGCATATGGTCGGGGAAGAAAACAAGAAGGAAACCCATTCAGGCCCACCACGCATGTGTGCATGTTTGAGACCATCATCTCCAGCTCAATAATAATATGATTATTTTTCTGTATCTCTCTCTCTCTTCCCAACCGTTCGGTCTCTGTAAATTATAGAGTGTGGTCTAGACCTACTCTATATGTAAAGTGTCCTGAGATAACTTCTAACTAACAAACACCAAATTGTGTATACCATCCCTTTATTTTCTCTCCCATCATACTACATAAAGCTGTTGGTATTTATTTGGATATTTAAATGTCTTAAATTTAATTTTTTTACAGTTTTACACTGAAACATCACTTCAACGCACATTTAATGAACAGTAAATTCTGTATTCTAGAGTATTATCATGTACTACACACTACACACATGCTGGTATTATCCTTACTATTGAAGTAATCAAGATCTCTTTTCATGTCTCTAGAAAAGCTGTTGTAAAAGCTGTGTAATTCCGCCTTCATAGCCTTTATCTTGGCATACATGGCATCGATGTTAGCTTGTAGGCTACCCATGGCATTGTGTTGTTGTTTTTTCACTGTGGGGTTTTAATTTTTGGGGGGTTCCTTGTGATAATTAGCCTTTCGGTTCTTTTCATCTTCCATCATTGTATTTAAATAACAAAACATCCTAATTTTGAGGATATTAGTCGCCCTGATGCCATACCGAAAGTCCTCTGAATTGATCAAGATCAAGGAATGATTAACTACACGTCACATACCATTAACTACTTACCTGTATCTCATGGGTGGCACTTTTCTTGGTGGGCCGGAAGCCATAGTACTCTTCCTGTCTCTTCTTTAATTTCCTGAAATAATCCTGAATTAGGAAAGTGGCATAGAACTTTCCCACTGTCACCTCATCATCTGTTTGAACACAAAAACGCATGTAAAGTGTGGAAAAGCCATGCTATTAAAATCCCCTGTACAGTGGCCATTTCAGAACACCTTAGACATATCAGGCTTTACATTAACAGTTGCATTAAATGGTAATGGAAAGACGTAAATAGACAGAAATTTGAAAATGCAATGAGGCATATGTGCAAGTTGAAAATGTTCAACTTGAGTGAAAAATGTGCACTTATCTCGAGGTTTCATAATGAAAAGCTAACCTCCTATTGGTGGGATGACTTGATCCAGAAGTTTCATACTGGTGCGCTTCCAGATCTTCTTGATAATACCCCTCAGCTCCTCGTTGGCTTGTTCAAAATTACCTGACCAATGAGAGAATGATGATAATAAGACAAAGGGCGTTACTGAAATTCAAGACATTTCAAATTTCGACTGGTAAAATCCCTCAATAACCATTGTTAATGTAACAAAGCTACTAGTTTAACGGTATTTTCCAGTTGTGGACATGTAACACAACTTTCAAAATCATGTTTCCAGTGGTGTAGGGTTAGGAACCGAAACCTGGTTCCAAATTAGAAAAGATTCCACGGTAATCGCAAAATCTTTTAAAAATTTGGTTCCAACTACTATTGGGATTTTTTTTGGGATTGGATGGCAATACATTCTATTTTGTTTAGACAGTGTGGGCAAGATGAATATAAGTTGTGAGCACATGAGTCAGCCACGTGCCATGAACCGCAGGTTTTCTTCTCCGCTCCAATCGCCAACAGCTGTTTGCTGTCAGCGCAGCCGACAGCCGCTGTCTCTCTAACTCGCACACACTCACTACACAGTACGAACACAGTCACACATATCATTCCAACCTGATCTCACAGTAATGTTACTCTTAATTAACTCCAAATATGTGGCAGTTTCACAAAATCTGTGATGGGCCCATGGAAGAATGAACACAGCCCCTTAAGTTAAGGAAAAGGTCGTGGGTGGGTTTACGTTTCCATGACACACGGGACAACAACAGGACAGTTGGGTTCAAGTAAAGAAGAACGGGATGGTTGGGTTTAGGAAAAGAAGAACGGGACAGTTGGGTTTAGTAAAAGAAGAACGGGACAGTTGGGTTTAGATAAAGAAGAACAGGACAGTTGGGTTTAGTAAAAGAAGAAAGGGACAGTTGCGTTTAGGTAAAGAAGAATGGGACAGTTGGGTTTAGGTAAAGAAGAACGGGACAGTTGGGTTTAGGTAAAGAAGAACGGGACAGTTAGGTTTAGATAAAGAAGAACGGGACAGTTGGGTTTAGATAAAGAAAAACGGAACAGTTGGGTTTAGTAAAAGAAGAACGGGACAGTTGGGTTTAGATAAAGAAGAACGGAACAGTTGGGTTTAGATAAAGAAGAACGGGACAGTTGGGTTTAGGTAAAGAAGAACGGGACAATTGGGTTTAGGTAAAGAAGAACGGGACAGTTGCGTTTAGGTAAAGAAGAACGGGACAGTTGGGTTTAGGTAAAGAAGAACGGGACAATTGGGTTTAGTAAAAGAAGAAAGGGACAGTTGCGTTTAGGTAAAGAAGAACGGGACAGTTGGGTTTAGATAAAGAAGAACGGGACAGTTGGGTTTAGGTAAAGAAGAACGGGACAGTTGGGTTTAGGTAAAGAAGAACGGGACAGTTGGGTTTAGATAAAGAAGAACGGAACAGTTGGGTTTAGGTAAAGAAGAACGGGACAGTTGGGTTTAGATAAAGAAGAACGGGACAGTTGGGTTTAGATAAAGAAGAACGGGAAGGTTGGGTTTAGATAAAGAAGAACGGGACAGTTGGGTTTAGATAAAGAAGAACGGGACAGTTGGGTTTAGATAAAGAAGAACGGGACAGTTTGGCTTATTAAAATAAGAAAGGGACACTTGCGTTTAGGTAAAGAAGAACGGGACAGTTGGGTTTAGGTAAAGAAGAACGGGACAATTGGGTTTAGTAAAAGAAGAAAGGGACAGTTGCGTTTAGGTAAAGATGAACGGGACAGTTGGGTTTAGATAAAGAAGAACGGGACAGTTGGCTTTAGATAAAGAAGAACAGGACAGTTGGGTTTAGTAAAAGAAGAAAGGGACAGTTGCGTTTAGGTAAAGAAGAACGGGACAGTTGGGTTTAGATAAAGAAGAACGGGACAGTTGGGTTTAGATAAAGAAGAACGGGACAGTTGGGTTTAGGTAAAGAAGAACGGGACAGTTGGGTTTAGATAAAGAAGAACGGGACAGTTGGGTTTAGTAAAGAAGAACGGGACAGTTGGGTTTAGATAAAGAAGAACGGAACAGTTGGGTTTAGGTAAAGAAGAACGGGACAGTTGGGTTTAGGTAAAGAAGAACGGGACAGTTGGGTTTAGATAAAGAAGAACGGGACAGTTGGGTTTAGATAAAGAAGAACGGAACAGTTGGGTTTAGATAAAGAAGAACGGGACAGTTGGGTTTAGATAAAGAAGAACGGAACAGTTGGGTTTAGATAAAGAAGAAAGGGACAGTTGGGTTTAGATAAAGAAGAACGGGACAGTTGGGTTTAGGTAAAGAAGAACGGGACAGTTTGGCTTATTAAAATAAGAAAGGGACACTTGCGTTTAGGTAAAGATGAACGGGACAGTTGGGTTTAGATAAAGAAGAACGGGACAGTTGGCTTTAGATAAAGAAGAACAGGACAGTTGGGTTTAGTAAAAGAAGAAAGGGACAGTTGCGTTTAGGTAAAGAAGAACGGGACAGTTGGGTTTAGATAAAGAAGAACGGGACAGTTGGGTTTAGATAAAGAAGAACGGGACAGTTGGGTTTAGGTAAAGAAGAACGGGACAGTTGGGTTTAGATAAAGAAGAACGGGACAGTTGGGTTTAGTAAAAGAAGAACGGGACAGTTGGGTTTAGATAAAGAAGAACGGAACAGTTGGGTTTAGGTAAAGAAGAACGGGACAGTTGGGTTTAGGTAAAGAAGAACGGGACAGTTGGGTTTAGATAAAGAAGAACGGGACAGTTGGGTTTAGATAAAGAAGAACGGAACAGTTGGGTTTAGATAAAGAAGAACGGGACAGTTGGGTTTAGATAAAGAAGAACGGAACAGTTGGGTTTAGATAAAGAAGAAAGGGACAGTTGGGTTTAGATAAAGAAGAACGGGACAGTTGGGTTTAGGTAAAGAAGAACGGGACAGTTGGGTTTAGATAAAGAAGAACGGGACAGTTGGGTTTAGGTAAAGAAGAACGGGACAGTTGGGTTTAGGTAAAGAAGAACGGGACAGTTGGGTTTAGATAAAGAAGAACGGAACAGTTGGGTTTAGGTAAAGAAGAACGGGACAGTTGGGTTTAGATAAAGAAGAACGGGACAGTTGGGTTTAGATAAAGAAGAACGGGAAGGTTGGGTTTAGATAAAGAAGAACGGGACAGTTGGGTTTAGATAAAGAAGAACGGGACAGTTGGGTTTAGATAAAGAAGAACGGGACAGTTTGGTTTATTAAAATAAGAAAGGGACACTTGGGTTTAGGTAAAGAAGAACGGGACAGTTGGGTTTAGGTAAAGAAGAACGGGACAATTGGGTTTAGTAAAAGAAGAAATGGACAGTTGCGTTTAGGTAAAGATGAACGGGACAGTTGGGTTTAGATAAAGAAGAACGGGACAGTTGGGTTTAGATAAAGAAGAACAGGACAGTTGGGTTTAGTAAAAGAAGAAAGGGACAGTTGGGTTTAGGTAAAGAAGAACGGGACAGTTGGGTTTAGATAAAGAAGAACGGGACAGTTGGGTTTAGATAAAAGAAGAACCGGGGGACAGTTGGGTTTAGGTAAAGAAGAACGGGACAGTTGGGTTTAGATAAAGAAGAACGGGACAGTTGGGTTTAGTAAAAGAAGAACGGGACAGTTGGGTTTAGATAAAGAAGAACGGAACAGTTGGGTTTAGGTAAAGAAGAACGGGACAGTTGGGTTTAGGTAAAGAAGAACGGGACAGTTGGGTTTAGATAAAGAAGAACGGGACAGTTGGGTTTAGATAAAGAAGAACGGACAGTTGGGTTTAGATAAAGAAGAACGGGACAGTTGGGTTTAGATAAAGAAGAACGGAACAGTTGGGTTTAGATAAAGAAGAAAGGGTCAGTTGCGTTTAGATAAAGAAGAACGGGACAGTTGGGTTTAGGTAAAGAAGAACGGGACAGTTGGGTTTAGATAAAGAAGAACGGGACAGTTGGGTTTAGGTAAAGAAGAACGGGACAGTTGGGTTTAGATAAAGAAGAACGGAACAGTTGGGTTTAGATAAAGAAGAACGGGACAGTTGGGTTTAGGTAAAGAAGAACGGGACAGTTGGGTTTAGATAAAGAAGAACGGGACAGTTGGGTTTAGATAAAGAAGAACGGAACAGTTGGGTTTAGATAAAGAAGAACGGGACAGTTGGGTTTAGGTAAAGAAGAACGGGACAGTTGGGTTTAGATAAAGAAGAACGGAACAGTTGGGTTTAGATAAAGAAGAACGGGACAGTTGGGTTTAGATAAAGAAGAACGGGACAGTTGGGTTTAGGTAAAGAAGAAAGGGACAGTTGCGTTTAGGTAAAGAAGAATGGGACAGTTGGGTTTAGGTAAAGAAGAACGGGACAGTTGGGTTTAGGTAAAGAAGAACGGGACAGTTGGGTTTAGTAAAAGAAGAACGGGACAGTTGGGTTTAGATAAAGAAGAACGGAACAGTTGGGTTTAGGTAAAGAAGAACGGGACAGTTGGGTTTAGATAAAGAAGAACGGGACAGTTGGGTTTAGATAAAGAAGAACGGGACAGTTGGGTTTAGGTAAAGAAGAAAGGGACAGTTGGGTTTAGTAAAAGAAGAAAGGGACAGTTGGGTTTAGGAAAAGAAGAACGGGACAGTTGGGTTTAGATAAAGAAGAACGGAACAGTTGGGTTTAGATAAAGAAGAACGGGACAGTTGGGTTTAGGTAAAGAAGAACGGGACAGTTGGGTTTAGATAAAGAAGAACGGGACAGTTGGGTTTAGATAAAGAAGAACGGAACAGTTGGGTTTAGATAAAGAAGAACGGGACAGTTGGGTTTAGGTAAAGAAGAACGGGACAGTTGGGTTTAGATAAAGAAGAACGGAACAGTTGGGTTTAGATAAAGAAGAACGGGACAGTTGGGTTTAGATAAAGAAGAACAGGACAGTTGGGTTTAGGTAAAGAAGAAAGGGACAGTTGCGTTTAGGTAAAGAAGAATGGGACAGTTGGGTTTAGGTAAAGAAGAACGGGACAGTTGGGTTTAGGTAAAGAAGAACGGGACAGTTGGGTTTAGTAAAAGAAGAACGGGACAGTTGGGTTTAGATAAAGAAGAACGGAACAGTTGGGTTTAGGTAAAGAAGAACGGGACAGTTGGGTTTAGATAAAGAAGAACGGGACAGTTGGGTTTAGATAAAGAAGAACGGAACAGTTGGGTTTAGATAAAGAAGAACGGGACAGTTGGGTTTAGGTAAAGAAGAACGGGACAGTTGGGTTTAGATAAAGAAGAACGGGACAGTTGGGTTTAGTAAAAGAAGAAAGGGACAGTTGGGTTTAGGTAAAGAAGAACGGGAAGGTTGGGTTTAGATAAAGAAGAACGGGACAGTTGGGTTTAGATAAAGAAGAACGGGACAGTTGGGTTTAGGTAAAGAAGAACGGGACAGTTGGGTTTAGGTAAAGAAGAACGGGACAGTTGGGTTTAGGTAAAGAAGAACGGGACAGTTGGGTTTAGATAAAGAAGAACGGAACAGTTGGGTTTAGATAAAGAAGAACGGGACAGTTGGGTTTAGATAAAGAAGAACGGAACAGTTGGGTTTAGATAAAGAAGAACGGGACAGTTGGGTTTAGGTAAAGAAGAACAGGACAGTTGGTTTTAGGATACGTGACATGTGGGTGAAAGTTCTGTGTTGTTTGACCCATCCACCGCACCCAACCAACCTCCCTATGCAGATTTTCGGGCTTTCATACTACTCACTACCATAGTCGCTCTTAATGCTACGTCATCTTCTCACTGACTTTACATTGGCATTGTTTTCCGTGGTGGCCACACGGAATTTTCACACATTCCGTTCCACCACCACGGTAACGGTTTGTGATCATTTCACGGGATTCTGCGAGACCAGGCTGGTCATTCTCAACCCAGTGGTATGTTTTTTCCACAATGCAATGAATTTTCTTTTGACCAATCATGCATGAAAACTACGTGACCTTCTGGAAATGAGTTTCTTTACATTTTAAACCCATATTCACATAAATGACTACACACAAACATTGTTGGTAACACAAACCTTCTGTCTTTATTTTCAGTGCAGTTCTAACCAGGGCAAACAGTGTGGCGTTGAAGGTGACTGTTCCATCACTGTTGAGAGGCATGTTCATGGAGACCAACCTCTAGAGAAACAAACACACACATGCAACATAATGTAACAATGTTAATCATTTCTGGTTTTATAAATTAATTACAAGAAAGAAAAAAATCTATGCTTTTTTTAGGGTTCTTTTGTTCAGTTTTCAGGTCATTTTCCCCTTGTTATTTAAAAAAAAGAAAAAAACTCATTGGTTGATAACAAGACATTCCACAATTGAGAGAGCCAAGTTTCAAATGCAGATTAAATAAATAAAATAACATTTACACCACAATGAAAAATTATTGAAAAAACAACAACAAAACATATCAAGGTTTGTACCAAGCACTGTTAACTTAGTTCAACTTCAGTTGAAAGAATTAGGTAAACCGTAAGCTGATTTTGTAAGCTACCTAGCTAGTCTCTGGCCAAATAACAGATGCTTACTAAAAGCAAGTATTTAAATACATGTATGTTGGTGAAACTATACAAGACATTGCATAATCTCATCCGGTTTGATACACAAAGGCCTGCCTACTGAAATTCACTACAAACAACTGAACTGGAAAAAACACAGAGGCCAAGATCCTAAGTCTCTTATTTGATATCTCCTTGCTCCTTGCTTGAAACGAAAGTCGTTCTTGTCCACCTTTGTGAAGGCCGTCTCAAAGCTCTTATTCCTGCCGCGTGAATGGAGGATGGATCTCTTAGGAGCTATGAGCTAGAATGAGGGATCTCTGAAGAGCTATGAGCGAGGATACACTAGAGCAGCCTTCGCGGAAGCCGTGCTGCTGTGAAAGCCGTTGCTAACGCCGCCCATACAGCTAACGAGTGATGCTTCAGAGGAAATGACGTCTCATCCCTCTAAAAACACATTTCCTTGTTTCCTCTATCCTCGCATTATATCCTCCATCTCTCCCATGCTTCCTCGGTGGGACGGACTAAGACGCGAGGAATGTGCAAGTGAAGGAAACGGGGATGCAATTTAAGGACCTGGGATGTACCCATAGTTCTAACTCGCCATTATCTAGCTGAAGAACAAAATACTTGATTACATTAGGATTGCTATGTGACACCACACATCAGCCTGAAGTTTTCTTTCACCTTGCAGGCGATACGATGAGGACAAAACTTGCCAAAACCCAGAGGAGGAGGTATTCTTCGTAGGAGTGTCACCACATCAAGGTGCTTAATACGCCCCCTGTACAAAATAATGAATTTGGAATACTTAAGTTAAAAAAAGTATTTAAATATACATTGGGCATTGTTCTTGATTCCTCCTATTTAAGAGAAGAGAGGATAAGATACACACACATACACACACACTTACGTAGCCTCAGGATCATACTCTGCCCATATTTTCTTGAATTCATCCAAGTGCTGTGGCCCAAGGATAGACCAATCTCGTGTCAAGTAGTCAAAGTTATCCATGATGACAGCCACAAATAGGTTGATAATCTGTGAACAATAGAGGCAATACATATATGTAAGTATGATTCACGTCATGTCATTCATGTCCTGTTTAAATGATTCCTTTTAATATCTCCTTCCAATGAAAAAAAAAAACACACAACTCAGCAGCAGTGACGTACAGTATATTGTAGAAACACTACGATGTTCTAATCATAGGCTGTAAAGATGAACGACGTGTCTCCACTTCCTCCCGCTGTACAAAAGTAAATTTTGGAGCCAGTGTCTGCGCAGTAGTTCTTGGGCGGTGAAGCCATGTTATTGAAGTCCCGCCCATACACCCGCCCGACCAAGTAAGAGTCAATCACAGCTGTCAATCATGACTTTTTAGCCCATTTTTCTAGCATAAAATTACTAATAAAAACCAAACTGATCAGAAAAAATAACATTATTATCTCAAGTGGCTTTAAAAATAGTGCCCATAGCTGCCGTAAATTGGAAACAAATCTTCGAGGACCCCCCCTAAGTTTGGGAGGAGCCCCAAATGTTTACAATGTCTGGCTCCGCCCCTGGCTAGAATGTAATAGGAGTGTCTACGCTAATCTTTCAGATCTTTATTTGATAGTAGATTGATTAAATTTCACGTGTTCAATCACAATCTTAACAACCAACCAACTGATCGATGATTAATCATTAACATCCCTAGTTTGGTCTCTGGAGACACTGTACTGCTTTCCCTGTCAGGCACAAATTACACATTAGGTCGCTCTTGAGCGTGAGTGAAATGCGAGCCATCACGCAGGTGGTGCAGACAGCTGAATTTTTGAACATGTGAAGGCAATGTTATGAAGCTGAAATGGGAAATTTTAGGATGCTCTTTAATGTGTGTTTAGAGCATATGAATGTGTGTTGTTTTACCAGAAAGGCACAGAGCATGTAGAAACTCATGAAGTAGATGATGGCAAAGTTGGATCCACAGGTGTACTCTTCCCCAGGTAAGTAGTCCGACTTGGGATCACACTTCTTCCCGTACATACACGCTAACATCACTTCATGCCATGCCTCCCCTGTAGCACATCTGCACAACAAAGAAAATACTTTATCTAAAGCAGTGCTCTGTTGGTTTGGATCGTGCAACAAGGCAGGCCTGCTTTGTGCTCTTGTTTCCTACCATGAGTCTTGCTTTTTATCTACTTCGTATATAGTCTGGATCAACGAAATATGTCCAGGATAACTGCCTGATGTCCCTCACCTCTGTGTGGCTCCCTGTGTGTTGACGTTCTCAAAATCCCTTTGCTTCAGGAAACAAACAAACAAGCTACACGCTGAAAATGGCAAGTTTGTAAGAAAATTTGGACCGTGCAACCAGGCAGGTCTGCTTGGTTCTTTCGGGGTATGATTGTAAAGATTTACAAATAATATGTTTATGGCATTTACTCTCTAGAGGGGAGGTTTTGGGACTGATTGGTGGGATTTCTTTGGACAAAGTACACATGGCGATACACTGCTTTGTATGGTACATGGGAACCAATAAAAGGTTTTTACAACAGATGTTTTCTGAACATAGCTGTGCTGTTAGAGTTGTTTGATGAATTTTTCTGTAGCCCTTACAGAGGAAGACAGACCACCAACCTGAATAACAGCAGCACAGCCTGTAGGAATGTCTGGAAGTTGTTGTTTCTGTTGACGTATGTGCCGTCAACCAGCGCAATTTTACCAAATATCTGCAGAAAAAAAAAAGGTTATGTTAAGGTGATGATTTGCACTGGGTGGTCTTAGACCCCACATGATCCATTACAATCATGACATGTACAAACTTGGAGGGTATAATCCTGCTTATACAATGGCCTTTTGCCAAGAAATTGTCATATTTAATAAAAAAAAACTAATTTTGACCTCTCTTTTCTGTTCATAAAATAATCATTAAAAATACAATATACATGAAATACAGTTCCTGAGACTCTGAATTTCTGTTGTTTGCCTTGCTTGTAAACATCTAGCTAAACAGGAAGAGGTTCACCATGCTGCTCGGAGTTTTGAAATCCTGATGGGGAAATAGAAATTAACTGAGTTAGTAGTTCTTTCCCGAGACTATTTTGCAAAGCCACCGTCGCTGCGTCCGGAGCTTAGCGCCACCCAAGACAACTGTGATTGGTTTAAAGAAATGCAAACAACCCAGAGCGTTTTTTTTTCTCCTATCCTAGAAGGTATGTGTGGTGTAGCCAGAACTTACTCCACAACGCTATCGAGATAGGTCTGGCAATGCAAGACCAACACATATCAACAGATTTTAAATTATACTTGCATGGTTCATAATGACAAGCTATTTATCCTTTCCGATGTTGATCTTTAGCTTAACCTCACTGTTACTGTTAATACTCAGTGGCCATGATATAAATATCAATGGGTGGTGTGTGTGTGTGTGTGTGTGTGTGTGTACCTGCATTCCAACCACAGCGTATATAAAGAACAGCATGAGAATGAGCAGGGCCACATATGGAAGAGCCTGCAACACAACAACCAATGACGCTGTCAGACAGACATAGTAATTCTAAACCACAGGCAGATTTTTGCTGAGAGATAGTACTGACCTGAAGGGATTTGATAAAGGTCCACAGAAGATTCCGTATCCCCTCAGAGCGATTCAAAAGTTTCACTAGACGCATGACACGAAACAGTCTGAAGAATGTGACTGATACGCTCATGTTCTCAGAAGACTTGTCAGAGAGAGGACAAATTGGTCATTACATTGTGCCAACTTTGGAACTCCACCAAACTCAAATCCAAGAAAAGTTAAAGCAACTCACCGCAATTGCTTGCATGGGATCCACTGCCTGCAGAAACAAATATATTGTTTTTCTATTGCTGCCCTCTGACAAATGGCTTTAACAAACGTTTTGCTACGTACATCCGTTTTTCTTGAACTGTTGTAATGGTCACCTTCACCAAACTTTGTTAGTGTTAACACAACCACATCTGATAATTTCATAAAGGAAACTCTTGCATGAGAAGCAGAACAAGTGTGAGCTTCTTCAAAACAAAATAAGATATTCTTTTGAGCATGCAGGTGTTATTAGTGCTGAACTAAAGCAGAATTATTACCAGTGCCCAGTCAAGTGAAGAATAACTTAATTCATGCATAATTCTGCCCAATGGTTTCATTTCAGTCTAATCCCTGTTCAGGCAAATTTCATGCAACATGTAAATGTCATGCAAAACTGAAGCAGGTGAATAGTTACAGTGCAGCCGTGGAGACAGTAAAGTCCTCCAGAGGAGGCCAGTGCTGCCTGTGGGAGGGAAACACAAGTCAAGAAGTGATGTCAGAGAGTAAAGAAAGAGAGCGTTCTGCCGTAAAGTTGTCTGTGGCAAAAAATAAATGACAATGAGAGATGAAGGCATGAACAGGGAAAGCAGAGAAGGAAAACATTTAATGTCACCATTCATAAAACAAAAGGTGAACATGTATGCACTATATACTGCATGGATTTTCAAGTTTATCTGGATGTATTCTGAAGACTTTCAACAAATATGTACAGTTTTGTGGTTACGAGTCGAGTAAATTAGTCAAATGTCAATGCAATGCCCCCAAATCTATGCGTGTTTAAATATGTGAAAGTATATGTAACGTTGTGTGTGTGTGTGTGTGTGTGTGTGTGTGTATGTGTGTGTGAGGGAGAAAGAGAGAGAGAGAGAAAAGAAAGAGAGAGAGAGAGCAAGGCCATGGTACTCACATCAATTTCACTCAACATCACGTCCACGACACTTCCAATGACGATGACAAAGTCAAAGACGTTCCATGGGTCTCCAAAATAACCCTTTGAAAATACGAGAGAAGTATGGATGTCACTCGCCATGGTACTTCACTTGTCATGATGCATGTATGCATGCATGTCCATTTGTGACTTCAGGTTAATAAAGAAATTAAAGAAATAAAATGTTGTTTAAAGGCAGAAAATGTTTTAGCAGTACTGCACAAATCATGATAATGTGAAAAGTGGTACACTTAAAAAAGTATGCATGTGTATGTGGTCTGAATAACCTTTTGTGTTTGTGTGTGTGAGGTTTGTTGTCACTGTAAATTTGCGTTTTATGGATCACAGAGGTTTAACTTTTTTTGGTAAATTTACTATCACTAAATCACTGTTTACCTGATCAACACATTCTCACTACCAACTCGTCAAATGCTGATGCTTGCGAACACCCTATTGGTGTCATTTTTCGACCGCACAGGATAAAACCACTTAGGGTTAGGAATATATTGTGGGTGGGGTTACAAAATGTATGTTGAAAGGTGAGCACTATGAGTTCCTGCATCGTTTCAGCGCAATTTCATTTTTGTCTCAAATCGTAGTCATCTCTCCTTGATCCGCTAGCTGCCTGCCCCCCTGAACACACCGTGAAAAAGCCCGGTCTCAGGAGACAACACAGGGGTCGTAAATGTCAAACAAACAGTAGGGGCACAGGCTGGGCACCAAAATACAACAAACCACGTTCCAGCCAATCACCGACAAGATGGTTGGGGGAGAGGGTGAGGGTTAGTGACAGTTAGTCGTGACAGTTACAGAAACATGAGGGGAGGGGCAAGCTTGCTCTGTTTTGTTTGGAATTTACTTGGAACGTCAACAGAAGTGACCATGTAGGAACTCCTAGTGCACCTTTAACTGGCACGCAGAACAAGAATGGGACACAAACGCCGGTATCCTCGTTCCCCCGTCCCAACCTGCCTCTATATGTCGTCGCTCTTCATACTACGTCATCTTACAGCGCAGGGGTCGAGCTACTGCTATGCCCAGTGTGTTCCATGCAGACAGTTAAAGGGTGCTTTGTGCGTCGGTATCTGACGCTGAGAGCCACTGACCCAAGCGTCAGTATTTGACGGGTTGAGAGTGAGAACGGGTTAGCGTGATGTATTTGGAAAATGTAATAACACGTTCAATTTTAACAAACCTTTGCTTTGAAGGCCATGAGTTTAAGGATCATCTCCACAGTGAAGAGCACAGTGAAAATCACGTTGAGCATGTCAGACAGGTGAGTGACGTGAGCCGACTGGTTACAGTGCTATGGGTTAAAGAAGAACAGATTGAAAAAAATATTTTGCTTTTGTTCTTTATTCCCTACTATCAGACAGACAGACAGACAAACAGATAAATAGATAGATAGATAGATAGATAGATAGATAGATAGATAGATAGATAGATAGATAGATAGAGAGATAGATAGAGAGATAGAATGACAGATACTGTGGTATATGTATGTGACGTGTGTTGTTTTCATACCTGCATTCCAAGACACATGGTGTTGAGCATAATAAGGAGGAACATGAGGTACTCAAAGTAGCAGGAGGTGACAATGTACCACACCTGATACTGGTAGGGGTTCTTGGGAATATAACATCGCAGTGGTCGGGCCTTAAGAGCATACTGCACACACTGGCGCTAGAGGGGTTAAATAGAAGGGGGGGGAGAGATGCAGGGCTTAGACAAAGTAAACATGTGACAAATCAGAATGATGGAGTTTTTAAGGCTGATATCAAAAACAGAGAGTTGAGACTAAAACAAAATCTAGCAAAGATATATTAGATGAAACTTTTTTTCTTTTACATAAATAATACTTTTTGGCAAGGGTCTCTTAAATTTGGTTAGGGTTAGGTTTAGGTTAAAGTTTATGTTTTGGCATTGGCAAGGGCATGAAGTTTAACAAACACATTTAGATATTTTCTTATATTGAGAGAGACTTTCCTCTCTAAAAAAACGCTCCCATAGAGTTTTTTCAAGCAACGATTAAGACCTATATTTACATTTCTAGTGGCTACACCCTCTAGTCGCCATGGTAATTATGATGGGAGTAAAGCAGGAAGTAAGTACAGTGGTGCTCATAAGTTTATGAACCCATGCTAAAGTTGACTAAAAAATCATCTTTTGGAAATTGATCTTAATGCGTCATTAAAATCATTATTAGGAAAAATCTAATCTTTAAGGACACCAGTTTTCTTTGTGAATGAATAATGTATCATAAATAAATGTTCTTCAAAAAAGTTCCCTTTAAATAAATGTTCTTCAAAAAAGTTCCCATGCCAATCTCTAGGTATGGTGAAGGGTATGTGATGATGGGGGGCTATTTTTATTCCAAAGGCCAAGGGAACTTTATCAGGATGCATAGTATCCTGGATCCATGAAATAACTGGCCTTTAAAAATAAAAATATGCCTGCCTCTATGGGAATTTAACATAGGGGTGTGTATACCTATGTCCCCTGTATTTTAAGAAAGAGCATTTATTTATTTACGATACATTATTCATTCACAAAGAAAATTGTTGTCCTTAAAGGTTGGATTTTTCTAAATAGTTTTTTAATTAAGGCATTAAGATCAATTTCCAAAAGATGATTTTTTTATTCCTCATTTTAGTCAACTTTAGCATGGGTTCAACTTATGAGCACCACTGTATAAGAGCGCCAAATGTCTGTGTAAGGAGGTATGTTGGGGTGGATGATAAATAAAAACAAACACAGGACTTTTTACCCAAGAGACTAGGGTTTGAGTCCCGTTTGAAAATAAAAAGTTTTTATTTTAACTTTACGAAATGTCACGTTCAGTGTCACGTGCACAATCGGAAGTGAAGTAACGTCTGATTTGAACCCAAACCACGATCTTTTTCTAAACTTAATTAAGTTGTTTTGGTGCCCAAACAATCAAACTGTGACTGCTTGACAACGTAAAAACGTGTTTAAAATCCTGACTGTTAATGTTACATTCTCTGCTTTACTGTACGTACACACCGCCGCCGACTTGGGCGTCTAAAGATACCGGAAGTCATTAATTTTCAATGGAAGCTGGCTTCTCTCAGCTGCAAGGAGCGTCAAAACTGTCGGCGTCGCGTTTTGGGCGTTTTGAGCGTTTTGAGCGTCAATCAGAAAGTTGAACTTTGGTCAACTTTATGGTAATGAGCTATGACGCGGTTCAGCGGCAAGCAGCGGCAAACGGCAGCAACCAATCGGAATATAGACGTCCTTCTCGCTGGCTGATTCTGGAGAAACATACGATGTAAACTTTTGTTCCTACCAAGACATTAGTTCCATGAAAATGGAGGGAAATCTCATAATCGCCGTTGCTGGGTTCCCCTTTCATTTATGATGTAACGTTGTTTGCGTATAGGGACCAGTTAACGTGCCGTCACATGGTCTCTAAACAGTCCGCTCACAGTGAAGTCCTGCACGGGTCAACAGCTGGCGGCTGCTCGCTCTGCCTGCATTCTGCTGCGGTTCAGCGGCTAACTGCTAACAGACACCGCTGTGACCAACAAACAATACAAATGATGTCCTTATATATGTCATTTATAAAAGGTTTCTAGTGTCAGTGTATTGGCCGTGCAGTGGCTGCTTGTGCTTTGTCTTCAATCGTGTGTTGCACATGATCGAAGAACGCTGCCACGTCAGAGCGGCCAAAGCGTCAAACAGCTTCCTCGGACTTTTTGACAAGCGTCCTCGACAGGGCGTCCAGAGCTTCTTTGCAGCTCAAGTCGGCGGCGGTGTGTACGTACAGTTAGATAAAATGTCGTATTACCTGCCACCACTAGGGGCACTTACTCATGAATCTCTCCTGTGGGTTGCATTAGAGGGTAGGAATAAACCACCCATATCGCCGTATGGTTTGGAGGACTTTTTGAATTGAGATTATATGTGTCTTATTATTATGTGTCTCTGCCCAAAATTTAAAAAGACTAGATTAAATGAAGGTGCCTCATTTAGGCAATATGGAAGAGCTCAGTCCTGACCTCGGTTGTGACCTCACTTTCATTTCCAGTCATTCATTAACATACCTGGTTTTTGTCCAGCTCACAGTTCTTATACTCCTGCTCGCCCTGCTCCTGGAAGGTGACGATGACGAAGCCCACAAAAATATTCATCATGAAGAAGGCGATAAGGATGAGGTAGATGATAAAGAAGATTGAGATGGCCACTCGGTTGTTGTACACTGGGCCCTTATCCTCTAAGTTTGAATCAATGGCTTTATATAGTAACCTATGTAAATAGTAAAAGAAAGTCACACACAAATCCAAACACATGCAATATACAGACAGAAAAAAGAATATTCACCCAATCAATAAAAGGGGGATTGTTGCTGTACCATTGATTAAACTGTATGAATGTTTAGGTTGTCAATGCTGAAATTAATATAAACCAATGAATAATTAGCACAGAAGAGATCACAACTCACTTTGGCCATCCTTCAAAGGTAGAAATGGTGAATAGAGCCAACATGCCATTGAAGATGTTGTCAAAGTTTAGTTCTGAGTTGATCCATTCCCTCTTACGGACCTCCATTTCATGAAGTGCTCCTTCCTGGTACTTTATATACCAGCCTCTGAGCCACAAAGTGGAAGGGAAAGACAGACAGACAGATAGCGCTACAGTCAAGATCATCTGGGGGTGCTTTCACACCTGTTGATCGGTTCATTTGGTCCAAACCAAGGGTATAAAAATTATACATTGTAGCTGTTTTGGTTCCTTTTCCCAACCCACTGTTTGCTTTGGTCTGACTCAGTTAATGGGTTGGTGAAACAAATCGAAATGCAGCAACACAATTCACGTGACAACATTCACATCAATGGCCAGATGTGTTATTGATCATATTTCCTAGACTCCTCCTCTTCGATTGGCCAGAATTAACAGGCTGGAAAACTTCAACGGAACTTCTGGAGGTAAACAAAGAGAGGAGGAAAAGCCAGCGGTAACCGCCGGGCTGGGCAGGGTTCGGACAGATATTTAGAAGTGATGTTCGGGTTTGGGTCCGGCTCGGTCACATCAGCGCGATAAGGCATTCCACATTTTAAATTTAAAAAAGCTTATTATGTAGGTGCGTGCCTGTGTTAACGTGGGCTTGTTGCCCCGTGTGCACTGATGAGCTCATCTGTTGACATTTCCGAATGCCTTCCTACAGCTGCTTAATAAAAGCTTTCCACACAAACAAACGTACACGTGTCATTAGTATGAGAAAAAAAACAAGATTTTAACTTTGTCGGGCTTGGACATAAATATCTTAATGCCTGTCGGGCTCGGGCCGGGTTCGGTTACTGCTCTGTCGGACGCGGGCCGGGCTCGGACAGAAAAATGCGATCCGATCCGCACTCAATTTTTCAAGTCCTACTATGGAGAGACAACCGCGTGGGTTGATTGTAGCTCTGGTCAGCACAGCGCAGCTGACTATGGCAGCTAGTTTAGTCAAAAAATGCACAGTTCTTCCAGTAGTTGGGTCTATTCGAGGTCGGATCACGTTCCCACCACAGACGAACCGCTCCAGAGTTTGCTTGAAAGTGTACTGAGACCACCTCTTGAAGGATGTCTCGGTACGCTTGTTTGGTCCACTTTTTGTGCGCATCCGAGTCCGATTGCTGCATTCACACCCGCCCAAATGAACCGCACCGAGGATCTAAATGAACTCTAGTTTGATTCAACCAAACTAAATTAAGCAGTTGTAAAAGCCCTCTAAACCTGCATTTCTTTAGGGGTTAAACCTTTTGCCCAGGGCAAAAACTAAATTAGGAGAAACGCAGCATTACTTTTTCTAATAAACACAACAATGTCCTTACTTGCATGTTTCTTCAGTCATTTTGTCAGGATCTGTGCAGGCATAGAACTGGCCCTGAGAAGGCAACAAGGCAGTAGACAAAGGTTTACATTACCAAAATACAGAGCTAAGTAACAGTTTTGCCATTTTATTTCTTCATCTTCTCACTTTGAAAAGTTGGACTCCAATGCAGGCAAACATGAAGTCTAGCAGCATCGTGACCAGCACAATATTTCCAATGGTCTTTACAGCAACAAACACGCACTGGACGACATGCTACAAAGACAGAGATAATACAGATGATGAATCAGATCAATGTTATGGCCATTTATAACTGCAGTTTATTGATAGACATCTTATACCTTGAGTCCCTTGGCTCTGTTGATGGCCCTTAGGGGCCGGAGTACCCTTAACACCCTGAGAATCTTCACCACCGAGATGGCACTGGATCTAGATTATACAAACACAGGCACATCGCAATTTTTTGTTGTTAAGTCTAAAGGTATTTTTTGAGACGGGAAGCGATTTACGCGCCTTGTAATTTATTTCCAGTAAGTGGCAAGCGGGCAATCGCTTGACAGGCGGCGCAAGACAAGCGGCCACAATCCAGTGAAACTGTCGCAATAGAGTTCCAAGAGTTGAATTGTCTTTAACTTTTCCCTAGCCGACACACAGTACAAATCAATGCTGTTTGTGAGTTCCCTGAAAATATATATAATAACAGTTATCAGGACATCAACAGTGGGGCTTTCGCATGTCAGAGCATCGACACAAGACTGGATGTATCGGGTAACGTTACATATAGTTTTAACCTAAATTAGGCTATAAAGCTACAAATATGCTAACTCTATCATCTATCAACAAAAACAGTCTGTGGTTAGCAAAGACTATGATCCGCCACTGATACCACAGTCAACTAATGTCATTCAGTTGTACAGGCGTAGTGCACAGAAATGCCATGGTTACCACCAACCATGCACAGAGCGCCTGGCGTTTTGTGCATTGTCTGCTATTAACATGAGGAGCGCAGCGAGACCCCGCAGATCCAAACAGGTACGCAGTTGAAGTGTCGCTTACTGTCTAAAAAGACCTAATGGTGTGATAACACATGGCATTGCTTTATCAAATCCAGAAGTCAACAAGAAAAAGAGCTCTTTGCATGAGAGAGGTCAGTCAATAGAAAGTAATGAGGTACATTTTTTAGACTCTACTTACTCCATGCCCATTGAGAGGAGAGATACACTGACCACCAGAAGATCCAAGATATTGAAAGAGTTCCGACAGAAAGACCCTTTGTGAAGAATGGCACCATATGTTGTCATCTGAAAATGAATACTTGTTGTCCATTATGAACACCACAACTGTACTAAGAACATGTTTCTGAGGTAGGTATAACTTATAGCTTATAGACAACAACTAAAAGGCAAAACAAAAAAGCAGAATCACAAACAAAAAAATAAGCATTGCATCTACTTAATCTCATAAGGTTGTCTGAATGTTCAGAGAATTTGGGGCTTACATTTGAACTAAATTGTTTTTTTTTGTCTAAGTGACTGATGAAAAATCTTTGAAATTGGTCCAATTTTGAGCAAGAAAATTGTGGCCAGCAGCGGTGAACTGGGCTGCAATGTAATGCTATTGGGAATATGTGCAATCAATTTCCATTCACTAAAAGTTTTGTTGGCCACTGACAGGCTCAGGTTATTCAGGGAAACAGCCCTGAAATCACCTTCACCACTCTCCATTTGTCAACCATCTGTAGCAACAATATCAACTGTGGTACCTGTAATTACCTTGAGCACAATTTCCGCTGTGAACACCGAAGTGAAGACTATATCAGCATAGGCCAACACCTAAAAATGTCACATTATTTGTAAAATCAATAATAATATAACATATATGCTAAATTCTTACAATGTGAATGAAAACTGAAATGTTTCAATTGCAACTTTTAAATTACAATGGGACGGGCATGCACTTGTCACCTGGTTCCTGAAGGACATGGGATCGATGGGATCCTCAGCAGCTAAAGAAACTGATGACAGTAGGATGAAGAGGAGGATGATGTTGGTGAAAGTAGTCGCATTGATAATACGATGGCAGAGCTTCCTGAACCTGAAATAGTTAAAAGACACGTTCATGACAGTGTGAGAAAAAGAACTTGTGATATCGGACGGGCAGGGACACGTTTCAAAAAGTTAACAAGTTGCGTTTACATAGACAGCGGTGGTCCTCAGACGGTACGGCAAAAACACAGGTCTTTCCATTCATTTTGAATGGAGGTAGTGCCTTTAGGTGCCGAAAAACCCCACAGCGGCACGCGGTGAAATCTTACGACAGATTTAACTTTTGGAGAAACGCACCCCGACGCCTGTACAGTAAACGGTAAAATCACTGCCTCTATCACTGCCATTTGGGGATTAAATAACATGACAGAACGTCACACAAATGGGCCATTTTTTGACAACCTAAAAACTGTATGTGATAGGTATAATTAAAATCTAAATATTACAAACAGTTTGGCCCAGCTCACATGAAGCAGTCAATTAACCTGATATAGCTGTAATAATATGCTTGTAGTATGTAATTTTGTGTCAATGTGTGGCATATTTATTAAATATTGATGATATTTATTATATTTATAATTTCCTGCTTTTTTGGAAATATCTATATTTATGTCATTTGTAATCCTGAGCCCCACTCCACTTTCATTTCATGTATTAATCCTACATTTTCATTACCATCAATCCCCAACAATCACCGTTATCATACTTGTTCTGAGGTCCAAAGATGAAGAATGAGCTGGCTTCTGGCATCGGCACCGCTTCCTCCTTCAACTGCAGATCTGCCATTGGACGAGGTCTAGGGCTTTCTGGGATATTAGGGTCCTCCTCCTCATCATCACCTAGCCAACAGAAAAATTGATGGATTAGCAGAGGACTTTCGTACCTCTGAGTTTGGATTAGTATGATTAAAAATTCTGTATGGAGCCATTGGGATTTACCAGGAAAGTCTGCTGGAGGGAATGGGTCTTTGATCTCATTGACATTAGACTCAAACTCGTCGATTTTGAGCTGCAGATTTGAAAATTAAATAGTTGAAAAGTAAGAAAGGGGAACAGATATATTTACATGGCCGATGAATGCTCTTGGATGCCTCACCTTGGCAGTTGTAGGGATGCCCTCTACACCCTTGGCCCTTTGCTCAGCCAACTTCTTTGCCAGATTGGCTTTCTCCTCTGATGCCTTGTCAGGCATGTTGGCCCTATAAATCAACAGAGTGGTTGATTCAACTGGTTGTTGGCTTGTGACGTTAAAGAAAAATGCAATATTTTACTTACGGTAAATCATCATGTTGTTCTGAGTAACAACTTTATGTTACATATTGTAAATTTACACCATATTGTACACAATCATTGTAGGAATTATGGACATGAGATGGCTGTACAACAGGGTTTAAGCAGCTTTTAGGCCTTTTTCTGTTGTTTGCTAGCAGATGTAAATGACGAGGAGGCATCTTCCCGCAATACGAGTCCATAGAGAGTGATTCATTTTCCCCTCCGGTGGGGGCAGGACTTAAATGCACTCTGTCTTTATAGTTAAGCTTGCAAGTACAGAACATGAACACATAGGTATTGAAATAAATATGTTTTATTTTTAGCATTTAGGAAGACTTACCTTAGTGCTTTCTTGCGCTTTTTCTCTTCTGCTTTTTCTTTCTGTGCCAAAGTCAAAGACTCAGCCTCTGCCAAATTATCAACGGCAATGGCCAGGAAGACATTTAGAAGGATGACTGAATGACAGGGGAGTCAAAGATTATGACAGTGATTTGAACTGAACTGTGGTTGTTATGGTTGGAGTTTAATCTTGGTTAAAGACACTCACACTCACTCTTTAAGGATACAATTTCCACAGACGAAGAGGATGATGAAGTAGATGCTGACTAGGATACCCGGCATGGTGGGTCCTCCATGAGCCATGATGCCATCATACATGACAGCATTCCAGTCCTCACCTGTCAGGATCTAAAACGCACATCATTTAACAATACTACAACAAAATACCAACAATATCGTGAACTTTTCAAAGCTGCAGCTTGTGTGTCTTTTTACAACAGTGAATAATGTTTTTCATTCCCAACTCGTCAAAAACTGACACTTCATCAGTGGCTGTCAGCGTCAGATACCAATGCAAAAGGCACCCTTTAGCGACAAGGGTAGCGAGTAGTAAGAAAGAACGAAATTCTGCGTAAGGAAGCAGGATGGGAACAATGAAGGACTTTCACCCAGGAGACCGGGGTACATGTCTCGTTCTTGTGCCGCATGTCAGTTAAACGTGCATTTTTAAGCCCACCCACAATCTTTCCCTAACCCTAACTAAGTGGCTTTACCCTGCACATTGAAAAATGATGCCAAATTGGTTCCAATCCAGAGCGTCAAAAAGTGCATCAGTAACAAACACTAAGGTACCTGACCAGGCGTCGCCTTTTGCAGCACTACGAATAAGAATGTGTTGGAATTTCAGGAGAAACCTTTAAATGCCTCCAGCAGGGTTGCTGTCGGAAGACATAACTGCAGCACGGAATATAAGCTAACATTAGCATCACATTATCCACATTACTTTTTTTTTCATAAGGAAAACAATCAGAGAAAGAAGTTAATTTACTGCATAATTATGATTTTTTAAATATTTCAACTCTATTTTTGAGAATCAATTAATGATTAGTGGTCCTGATTGTACCTGGAACACAGTGATGAGGGCCTGAGGGAAGCTGTCAAAGGTGCTGCGGGGTTTTGGTTGGTTAGGAAAGTTGAACTTCCCTCCAAACACCTGCATACCCAGCAGGGAGAAGATGACAATGAAAAGGAAGAGGAGCAGCAGCAAGCAGGCAATGGAACGGACCGAGTTCAAGAGGGAAGCCACCAGATTACTGAGAGATGTCCAGTATCTAGGGCACACAACATCAAATGGATAGGTCATCAGTTATTCTGCCAGTTGTATTTAATCATAAAATGTGCCTACAACAAAGGATTTGTAACTTACATACATGTATAAATATTAGGGGTATCACGATTCTCCAAATCCCTGATTCAATTTGACTTTTGATTTTAAGGTCACGATTCTATTAATTTCAATTAAAAGGTTATTTTTAGAAAAGAAAATTGAATGCACCATTAGTTTAAAGAGGTGCACATTAACGCACTATTTTTCAGTTCTGCTGTTTCTCTGTTATCTCCGACTCTGGTAGTGGCCATGGTGTCGGGAAAATAGCAGCTGCAGGCTACTGCTAAGTTAACATTACCCTGTGTGTCTTTTTTCTTATTCAGATGTCCGCAAGTAGAGGAGGAGAGGACATAGAAATTACAAGGTAATTACCTCTTCTGAAGAGTCCATCATCCCTCCTTGATTTGACGTGGTAAACGCTACTAGCAACCGCGTGGGAGAGGGGTGGCGATGGTGCTAGATCACCGAAGGCTTGCGTCATGTGGATGCGGCGGCAGTGTTGTTGTCATTACTTAGAATTCCTCATGGGGGCGACAGAAACTACGCACTATAGCTTTAAATTCAAAAGCTCATTTTGATCGATTTTCAAAATCGTGACACCTCTAACAAATATATATGTTACCTGGTGACTTTGAGCAGGCGGAGCAGGCGTATGCAGCGCAGCACAGAAATGCCCATGATTGACATGATGCCCATGTGGACAAGGATGAGCTCCATAATGCCGGTGGACACCACGAAGCAGTCAAAGCGATTGAATAGTGAGATGAAGTAAGAAGGTAAGCCTAGAGCATACATCTTCATGAACATCTCCAGGGCAAACATAGACAGCAGAAGCTTATTGGCAGTGTCTGTTGATTGTCGGGGCCAACAGTATGAAGAGGAAGGCAAGAGACATAATGAGAAAAAGAAAAAGACAAACAAATATAGTTATTTATAGAGTGTGTCAGTAGTCAACAGCAAGGAAAATATGGAGTTTGGAGCATGCCATATGAATAGTTTTATACATTTTTAATAAAAAATCCCTCAATTTCTGTTTTCAAATCTGAAAGGCTATTTTTACTATGGACTTTTTAACGCACTAATTTGTTAAGTCAATCTGTTATCGTGTCTATAATAATAATAATCACACTTCTTTTGTTTACGGTCAAAAATGACCGCCATAGGAAATGAATGGAAAAGAGTATAATTTTCATCCAGGAGATCTGGAAAAGACATCTCCATACACACACTCCTACAACATTCCTGTGCTTGTGTACCCATTCACAGGTGCAAAGCTTCCATTTGCAAGAGACACTGCACCATGACTGCAATTTGCCATTTGTGCGTGTGAAGCACCAATGTTCGCACACACATGCATGCACACACAGAAACACACACAGCCACACACACACACACACACAAGCAGGCACACATACATACACACACATACACACACATGTACACCCATTCACACACACACACACACACACACACACACACACACATTTTCACTCACACACACACACACATACTTCATGTTGTCAGTTCATGTTGTCACTTGCGCATGTGAACCACCAATGTTTGCACACACATGCATGCACACACAAAAACACACACAGCCACACACACACACACACACAAGCAGGCACACATACATACACACACATACACACACATGTACACCCACTCACACACACACACACACACACACAGTTTCACTCACACACACACACACACACATACTTCATGTTGTCAGTTCATGTTGTCACTTGCGCATGTGAACCACCAATGTTCGCACACTCATGCATGCACACACACACACAGAAACACACACACCCACAAGCAGACAGATACACACACACACACAGACACACACAAACACACATGTACACTCACACACACACACTCACACACACACATACTTCATGTTGTCAGTTCATGTTGTCATGTTGCCATTTGTGCATGTGAACCACCAATGTTCGCACACAAATGCATGCACACACACACAGAAACACACACACCCACAAACAGACAGATACACACACACACACACATACACACACAGTTCATGTGTCATGTTGCAATTTGTTCATGTGAACCACCAATGTTCACACACACATGCATGCATGCACACAAAGAGACGCACACACCCACGCACCCACACAAACATACACAAACACACACACACATGTACACTTTTACCATAAATGTTATATTAATATTTTTTGTCATTTTTATTGGCATCTATAATGAAATAAGAGCGGTCAAATTTGACCGAAAACAGTAAATTAAGGGGGGTAGCAACAAACGTTCTTTGGCGTTTTAGCTGAAGTAAATCCAGCAACAAAATCCCTTACAGAATCAATTAAGGTTCCACTTTTAATATTTATAAATTACCACAGTTATAAGTAACCAAAACACAAAAACCCAATTGAGATCAGCTGATCAGCGTTTGTTGACTGGGAAGGTAGAAACAGTAACTGTCACGTACCTAACACAGGATTAAATGCATGTCGGCATGTAAGGTGTGTAATGCTGTGACCTTGCCAGTTGGTGAGACTCTGAGACTGTTTGTGGTGTTCGGTTGCGATGGCCAGCGTATTGAGGAAGACGAGCATGATCACCCACCAGTAGAACAGTTTGGACTTAACATAAACTCTGCATTTACGGCGTAACCAACGATTCCACTTACGAGCCAGCTTACTGCACAGAAGAGGAAGAAAGATAAGTTGAAAATGACCCATAAAATATCACATAATGTTAACTGTTCCATACTGTAAAGAGTACTACAGTAAAGTGCTGACTAGTAATAGATGATCAGCTGCATTGTGTCCATTTTGCCGACACTTCCGGTCTCTGATCCTCCATTTTCTGTGATAAGCAGGCCTGATGAGAAACACACACACACACACACACACACACACACACACACACACACACACACACACACACACAGTCAGCTTTGTTCTTTTATAGAAGCATACTCATACACCAACTACATGCAGATACCCCATTGTACAATTAAACATATTTTACAGCATTAAAGCACTACTTTGCTAAATCCCCCCCCCAAAAAAAACTGCTGTAAAAATCTATTTTTAGTTCCAATTGAAAATCAAACTATCAAAAAATGGTTGCCTTGTTTTTTGAGAAACAAAAGGCACTAACACTTTATAATAATAACGGTATATGAATTATCATGAATTTATGCATGAAAAAGCATTAAATTCATTTATGCTCTCTGAATAGTGTGGTATGTGGGGGGGGGGTTCTTCACCACACTCATGTAGTGTAGTGAAGCTCAACCACACAACACAGCACTACATAAAAATGATATTGACATTATTGATATTAGGACTGTGCAATTAATCAAATTTTAATCAAGATTAAGTTTTGGCTCTTAGCTTGTTAAAGTTATTGGCAACGTTACCAGTTAGCTAAAATTGGCCTGTTAAATGTTAACAGTAACGTTACAATTAACAGATAATGAGTCAGCAGCCAAAGTTTACAATGAGTTAGCTAACAATAATGTTACATTTAGAGTCAAAACTCTGCAACAGCTCAAATCATGTCACTGATGTTAACCACGTACTTACTTTCCAAAAGTCAATGGGTCATCGTGTTAAATAACTGTGATTTCAATATTGGCCAAAATAGTTGTGATTATGATTTTTTACATAATCGAGCAACCCTTATTGAAATTTATAGTGAAGTCAATCAACTAGTCATTTCTCACATCTGCAAAAACATTCCAGGCAGTTCCTTTGCATTTTATTCCATTCTCTTATTTATTCACCAGCCATTGTATTCTGTGTCTTGTGTCTTACCCTGTCCCTCCTGGTCATTGTCCATGACCTCGGCCTGAGTGATCCACTCCATATAGCCCTTGAGGTCCTCATCTAGCTGCTGGGTTTCCCTCAGCTTCTGAAACTCTCCACGGGACTTGGCCTTTTCTCGCTCTTTTGTGAACTCACTAGTGGGAAACAAGACAACCAATCAGAACTAAAAAGACAGAACACACGTAGAAGCAATGTGAAGTGCAGACACTAACGATTGCTAAAGAAATAAATTGGTAGTAGTTAGGTTTAGGGTATTCATACCCACTGAGCACACCCAGAACCAGATTGAGTACGAAGAAGGAGCCAACCAGGATGAGTGTGGTGAAAAAGATCCATGGCCATTCCATTCCTATAGCATCATTTACCTGTCAGACAAAGCACACCTTTATGTATTTATTAAATAAATAGGTAAGTCTAACTTGCATTTTGTAATAACGTTTGTAATAATTGGTGAAACTCGCTGTTACCATGGAAATGTTAACCGCACCCGCAAACGGCCAGCAAGCTGCTACCATTGAAGTCTATGATCGTTTTTGTACACAGTCTTGTACCTTTGCCTTTTTTGTTGTTTTCAAAATGTTATTTTGCACCCAATGACATGTTTTATGGTCATGATTCATCTCGTAGATGGTTGGCTTGGTTCCAGGCTTCAAACTTGTTAGTATTTAATGAAACGTCAACAGAGATATTGAATTGGGAAAATCCTTCCGGAACCAGAGCCGTTAAAAAAGTATGCGGTCACTGTTGCGCTCTATACCTTACCCAGTAGAGGATGTCTGTCCAACCTTGTGTGGTGATACACTGGTAGACAGTCAGCATAGAAAAGCCTAGGTTGTCAAAGTGGGTGATTCCTTGGTTTGGGCCTGGCCACCCAGCTCGGCACTCGGTGCCATTGATGTTACACCGCCGACCATTCCCTGCTTGGGCACATGGAGCTGGCTTCTCATTCTCCACTGTAGCAATGATATCTGAAGGCCACAGGAGGGTTATGGTTAGGTTGATCTTTGTGTGCATGTATTGTGCACATGGTACTGTAGCACCTATCTGACTTTTACCCCCCAATGCCAACTCCACCTAAATTCAGTATTGTTCAATACAGAGTACAAATCTCCTACCAGTGCTTTTCACTACATGAAACTTACTTGTTATTCATAAGCGAGTATGTTCATACACTCTCTTTTTAGGATTCTGCACATTTTCTACTATATTTATGTAATTGCATTATTACAATTATAATATCGGACCAAGGCTTCAATCCTCTTCTAGTACATTTGTGACATACATTCGTTCCCAAAGTACCAATGCTGCAATATGTCCATACTAATGACTCACATTTGAAATGCTTTCCATTACGCAGGGGTACGTGCCAGGGGTGCCGGTGTCCCCACTACTCCTCCCGCTTGCAATAGAACTACTTGCAGCATCTATCCGTCAGTGCCAAGTATTATGGAGCAATATTACACAGAAGATTTCCTAATACGCTGAGGATCTCCTTCTGTATGTTGCCAGACCAGTGTCCTCACTACCTCATACACCTTGTCTAATCTGAAATGATTTGATGGTTTACAAAATGAATCTGCAAAAAAGTAAACTTAATCCTTAAATTCAGGGGCACTCAGTGTTCAGGTCTCAGCCTTCCCATACAAAAGAGTAAAGTATTTAGGAGAGGTTTTCAAATGCTGTACTAAACTGCTGTAAACTAAACTTCATCCCAGTAATGTACCAGTGTAAGCAGGAACCACATTTGACACGGCACGTCCTTGGGTACCCGGCAATACATGTGCCAAGTGTGAAGTAGATCGGATAAACGGTTGTAGAGATATGCAAAGGACAGACAGCCAGACACACACACTCACACACACACATTTATAGTTAGATTACTGCCATATATAATCCTGTTGTGCTGCATACTGTACTTGTGCCTGTGTAGTAGCAGGTCTTGTGCATTTTGCACTTGAAGAGCTCCAATCCCATAATGGAGTAAATGGTGACCATGAAAAGGACCAGTAGGGTGATGTGAAAAAGAGGAAGCATGGACTTCAAGATGGAGTTCATCACCACTTGAAGGCCTGAGGGGGAAAACATAAATATATTAAATCAGTATTTTTACAAAAAAATAAAAATGTACAAAACATGTATCACAATACAATATGTTTTCACCAAGCAAGCAATCAATCCCCTACGGTTAATAACTGTTAGTGAAATAAAACATTGCCTCAGGCTGCCACATGACTGTAGAACATTGACATAAACCTATATTCCTACTAATAATAAATTAACAACAAAAAGAAAAATGAACTTACAGCATGATGAAATTATATTGTTTAATTGTGCAAAGTCTCTGTTTCAACGCCAGAGCAGTTACTCACTTGGTACTCCAGAGACCAGTCTAAGTGGTCGGAGAACTCTGAATGCCCGCAGAGCTTTCATGTCAAAGCCTCCACCTTTTTCTCCTACTGGAGCCTCCACTCCACTGATATGGTTAATGGCATCCACAACCACAGTGAACAAGCTAAAGGGATAAAAAAGAAAACATGATTTTTTTTCTCTGATATCAAGATATCAGATGGTTGCCAACACGGTTGCTTTGGACATTCATAGTTCCCAGAATACACTGTAAGAAGCAGGGAACATTTTCCCTGACTGTACACAAAATCCAAAGAGAATGGAACCAAGTCCCGCATCAAACACATGGCATGTGCGGACAGAAACAGTGAGCCTTCATGCTCCATGCCATTCAGAACATTAAAATACTGAACTAAAGAACTAAGTGGGCTCAACACAACTTATCAACTTACCCAACGGATACACAAACAAAGTCCAAAATGTTCCAGCAGTTTCTTAAGTATGCATCTGCATGAAAAAGAAATCCATAGGCAACAATCTTCAGAAAACACTCTATCGAGAAGATGATGAGGAAGATGTACTCCAGGCTTTCCTGTAAAACAACAACGGCTTTTGTTTGAATCTGTGTTACTCGTAATTTTGGCGTCAAATAACTTCTAGTAGTGTTATTTCATGCGTAGGTTTTTGTTATAATTTATTGACAACATTATGATATATTTATACAAATAAAACATGTCAGACTGTGACAGGATGAAGCTATAAAGTTCTTGAGTTATTTCCATTGTTGTACTTGGACTGTTGGTTGAGTAGTGAAATCACCTCCCCTACTTATATTTCTTCATGAGAGTTTAATGTTGCAAGTCACACTAATCTACTTGTCTATTCATATCACTTACAAACTCACACGCCAATGATTTATTGCCTCTCCCATTCCACAAGAAGCTATTTTAAATGCATGCCATCCATGACGTGCCCTTCACGAGAGTTAAACTGATATATGAGCCTAATATTGTCCTTGGATCCTTGTCCTTAGTCTGGACGCGTGAGCTTTACCTATCACCTTCTGCTCTCTGTGTGTTGTTCCGGGAAACAACAACGAAATTTAATGTGTAGTTACATTTAAAGTGTAACGTGTAGTTACATTTCTGGGGAGGTATACATGTAAGGCTACAGCGTAGGGTCTGTATCTACACGTACGGACCTACGTACTTACCTACGGCGTACATTCAACCCAGAACCATAAATCAAGTTTAAGAGGGAGGCATTCTGGATACTGGCCACTTAAAGCCCAAGAGAGTTAAATCATTAATAAAGACATATTCACACAGAGTTAGTATTACCTGGTGACCTCTAGTCATTTGTAATAATTACGGAGGTTGTCTGTGATCTTATCCTAGTGCAAATCATCCATGTCTGTAATTTGTAAAGTAAAAATTCTCCCGCAAATGACCTGCGCGCCTCCAGGTAACCAACTCTCAGGATACAGATAAGTCAGTAAATACAAGTAAAATCACAGACTACACTTATCCCGTGGTAATGCACCACACTAAACTCAGATTTGGGGGGCTAATTTCTAAATCAGGCAAATTCCCCAGATGATACTAATCCCGGGCAAATAGGGCTTTAGACTTGAAGCCATGTCTGTAAAGTCTCCAGGATTATATTTCTTCTCCGACATGATTTCATTGAGAACTACTGTAAGAGATATTTGATGAATGTATTAATTTCAAACATAGATGGACCTTGACATTACTCAAGGTTATTTGTAAATACTGAGGGTGATTAAAATGCATCGCTTAAGTTAAAAGAAAATCTGAATAAGTTTGAAATAATTAAAGGTTTATTTACTTATGTTGATTGATTGGTTGATTGATTCCCTAACGATGGGTTAAGGTGAATAAAGTTTCTCAAGGGAGAGTAAAAGACGTGTAATTTACAGAGAAGACATGTATGCTGTAGCAGACAAAAAAATATGTAATTAATTTCAGTTGGACTTGTGAATTGTCAGTGAATGTGCACCCTTCAGTTTGTCAGATTGTACACAAATAAACCTCTTGAATTTAATGTGTGCTGTAGTTTGTATTTTTACAGGTCAAAAAACTTAAGCTATCTCTAGACCGTCTTATGATGGTACATTCTGAACACTTTTTGCCAATATCAAGTTAAAATTAATATGTATGAGGCTAATGTCTGTTTGTATACAAATAAAGCTGCTCTGAGCAATTTTGGCTTAAATTCAACAATGGTTGACAATATAATATACTAAAAACTGTAGTTTGAAACAGAGTTTGCTTGCACCGCCACTGTCTCACTGAGATCCAAGTTAATGCAGCAGCTAGATCACAACTCCTCCCAAACGATTAGGAAATCATTGCAGACCTGGACAAGGTTTGTGTTTATCTAACAAATGTTTGTTCTTCAAAAAATGATTACTTGTTTTTCTTCAACGTATAATATGCAGTGTTATCCTAAAAAATTGATGCATGGACTAATACAAAAAAAAAATCCCTCTCTATCATCTGTGCGGGACGTTTATTGGCTTCAGAAAAGAGTCGTTACCCACCCAACTTCTAGCCCATGAAACCAGGAACTGGATGGCAACCGTCTCTCAACAAAGGCTCAAGTGCTAAGAAACAAATTGTTTGAAGTAGGGATGCTAATTTAGATTTTATTTTCTAACCATCACACAATACCACCCACCCCTTCCTTTCAGTTACTGCCATCAGGTTGACATTACAAAGTCCTGTTGGCACGTAAAAACATATACAAAAAAATCCTTCATCCTTACCAGTGTTGTGTGTAACGCGTAACGCGTTACAACTGAAAATTTGGTAACGAAACGTAGTTCCTTTTTCAATTCGGCGCAACGTTACTTTTACCAGGGACAGATTTGACAGTGACACTGCCTCCTCAGCTGCGCGCTCACAAGCTCCACACGGTACGTGACAGAGGCCGGTAGCCGAGCAATCATGGCAAGTGAGAAGCAGCCAGCGCTTACTTTTGAGAGCGTTTTCAGCTTTGTGGCATTTTGCTGGACAGCGTTCCGAGCTGAGAACTACGTGACACATGCCACTACATCGCTGAGGACTGGCGGTTAAATCGGCCGTCCTACAAACAGAGCATGCCAGGCAGACACAAAGCTGACAACCTCACAGATGGATGCCGTGGAGATGGGCTCATACATAGGCTATACACGCAGCGGACCACAGTGGACTTGTGTCGATCGCGTGGACACACAACGATTTCCAGAAAAGAGGCTGCATGTGTCTATGACAATGCACGGACCATTGTGGCTGCGCGACCGGTACAAGTCGATACAGACATTACATACACTAACATACGTGTACTGTACCTGCCGATGTGCATTCAACCCGCGCTGGACTCGTTCGTAATGAATCAGCCGTCCCTCTGTGAGGAGAAAATCCAGTCTGCAGTGGAGTTCAGACACTTCACTGATAAACCAGAGATTGGCTTTATGGTCAAAGATAGTTTTTGTATAATTAACTCTTAATTCAGTCTCTGCCAGAGACGCCTGCTTTTAAATGTAACGTAAAAGTAACGAAAGTTACTTTCCATAGGGGCTAACTAAGTATAGTTACGTATTACGAGCAAACACTACTTTTTAAAAGTAACTTCCCTAACACTGATCCCCACTGCCATCATGACACTGAACAGTCACACATAGCATAGGCAACATTTCCCACTCTGTTCAGTCTTCTTTTTGCCCTATTTTGCATTTTGCACTGTTCGTATTGCCAATGTTTTTGCACAGTTTCTTCATGTATCCAATGTTATATGCATTTTGTTATTTGAGCCTGCCCTGTCAAAGACGAATTTCTGTCACTCGTGACAAAGTTTTTCTTATCTAATCTTACCGATAGACGACCCTCGTTGACCGGTCATAAACCATTAATACAAGGGTTTTCATATTTATGCTCTTTTCTTCTATTTTCATGTTTGAAAACGTGACATGAAGCGTAGATAATTTAAATGTCGCAGATTCTTTTAATGTGTTGAAACCTTTTTAAAAACGTACAATAAATAAACAATGATATAAGGGCCGTCCTCAAGGCAGCCCAGGGTACCAACTTTGGGAACCACTGGCCTAAACCACAGCATATTTTAATAACAAACACAAGCATGCTGACGCACCAAGTTGCTGTTGGTGTTGTTGCTGTCTTCCTCAGGCATGGGCAGGTACACAGCCAGGGCCACACAGTTGGCGAAGATGGCCACAAGGATTATGATTTCAAAAGGTCTGAAAGAGATTCATAGGAAGCTTCCATGCCAACCAGATGTCCCCCCATTATACAAATTAAACAACACTTTGACACACTTACACATACAGCTACAGCTGTGCTACAAATAGCCAAACATCTAAAGGCCAGTTCGGACCAAAGATTGGCGACGAGACAAATCCATTTTAGAACGTTGCAGCGGTCTGAACCGGCCCGTCTCAGCTCGACTCCAGTTAACAGAAAAGTCAGCTACAAACAAATGAAATAAAATGATCCATAATCCATTTTATTTCTATGTTTCAAACTGTCAACTGGTCGAAATGACAGAGTTTTGGGCAACACACAGTATGGTCGAGCAAGCGAGAGCGTAATCGGAAAGATTTATTGTTTTCGCCAATTCATCACTACTAGAAATGTAACTCACTATACTAATACAGCTTCAAATAAAAGCCTGAAAGTTGGAAGTTAGAACAGAAGTACGGAGACTCGTTGCTATAGAGATGATACAATGTCTTGAGCGTCTGGTCTAAACTGTCAGTTTTCAGAACCTTGCAGACAGGTGCGTTGCAAGTAGTTGCAAGTTTCAACTCGTCTCATCGCCAATCTTTGGTCTGAACTGGGCTCACCATTTAACTATTACCGAAAGTAAATATGGTCTGCGGTAGCAACAATCACATAACGTGTTTGATCCAGCCGCCCCGTTGACTAAGGCCCTTTTACTACTGCAGGATACTTCCACTCCACAATACTGATGCATGCCCTTCGGAAGGGATTCCTCAGTGTCAAGAAGAGGAGAGAGCGTGCAGGCCTCGGGTTGCCTCCTGTGGCCATCAGCTTCTTTAGCTTCTCCTTTTGTTTTCTCTTCAGAGTTTCCTCATCCATGATGTAGGACGACAATGGTGGACTGCTGCTGTCTGCCATTGTGGCTTCAAGAGTTTATTGAACCAAATGTAATTTAAATTGAAGGTGGTATTCCAAAAGGTCTGTCAAAGACTTCAAAATCCTGTTGGACTAGGTCCATTCATCCGTAACCCTTCTCAACTTGTCTCAATCATCTCTGTCACACACTCTGTCTCTCTCTGATGGTTTGACTGATCTCCCTCTCTTTCTCTGTCTCTCTCTGTGGAATGGCAGCTGTCCCCTCTACTTGTAAGGGATTGGTTTACTCAACAGCTGTTTGGTCAAGAGAATAAATATAGACAATGAGCATGCCTGTTGTGGCATGGGGTGAAAACAGAGGCATTTGCACAGATATAGTCTGGGTATAGGATATTTTTTTAAAGTGAGTGTGCCCCCAGACACAGAGGGGTAAAAGTACGGGGCATGACAAAAATAAAATAATTTATAAGAGGGATCACACGGTACTGAACAGTAATCTGTCATCAGCCCTTGACAACGAGGGGGTGGGTTTGTTATCTCTCATAGTAGACCTTGCCACATGCTTCTGGGATTGCCCTCTTGGAATTGTAGTTCCACTTTCTTTCTGTTGTCCATTTTGGCCTCCTTTACTGCTCTTCTCACATTGTAGGCTGCTGCTTTATGATTATCCACATTATGTTTCCAGACTGCAGAAGTTGTTGCAGTGAGTATGTTTATGGTATCCTATGGTAAGGTGCTCCCTCAGCTACAGCCAGAACCTGGAGCGCTACACAGGGGCGGAGCCAGACGTTGTAAACTTTCGGGGCTCAGACCAGACCAGGGGGAGGAGATTTGTTTTCTATTTATGGCATTGTATTTGATAATAGAATGCCTAAAACTCTGTACATCATTTGGGGGGAAACATCTAATTGTTCTCCAATTGTCTTCATTATTCTGAAATCAGAACACAACAAATGTTGACGATGACTAACTGTCACTGCTGCCACCTACAAAGGGGCAAAACATGTCTGTTACTAAACTTGAAACCCATTTTTGTTACACTCCGCTGGAGCAGAGTTCACAGAATGAATGGCAGTATTTCTTCAGTAATAGAACTTTCGCTCTATTGATTTGTCAGAGAGATTGAAGGGAAATGACACAAAGTTGAAGCTATTTTAAAACCCTAAAAGATCAGGGGCTTTTGAGATAACATTTGGTGCTGGAGGCCCATGAGCCCCCCCACCACGCTCTGCCCCTGGCGCTACAGGAGCTGTGACATGCCATGGATGGAGTGCTGCATGGCCAGGCTGCCAAAGAACTTGGGAAGGGAGAAGGCGCCCAAAGTCCTGACATTCCTCTCCTGTGTGGGAATGATAATGGTTGGAGACTACATCCCCTTTAAGGACCTGGCACTGCTAATCAAGCACATGGGGATGTCCCAGGCAGAGCTCCAACGGCTGCAAGATACAGCCACGCTTCATCTTCCCCAAAATCTGTTGGTTTGGCGTCACAATGATGCCATTCTATTCATGATGAACCACCTTCCCAAACCACCTAGCAACAGGGTCTTCCACGAAAAGGACATGGACGAGGCATAGGGCAGTGACGAGGACATCCAGACAGATGAAAGCAGCTTTTTGGCTGCAAACCAAAAAAAAAAAACATTGGCCAAGACGAGAATTGGCCTTTGTGGACCTTGATCCAGCCACAACTCAATGCTTTTTTCTTTTTGTTTGAAAGCAAAGCGCAAAAAAACTACCCAAAAAAATGTGAAATACACATAATTTAGTCTGTTTTGTTGTTGTTTGAGAAAAAAGTAAGAGACAGTTGTTAATAATGTCTGTTGTGTTGTTTTTGTTGTTTTAAATCAAAGAAGAAAAAAAAAAAACACGGTCATGGTGGGAATGATGTAGACCTACCAGACTAGACTAGACTTTTCATTACCTGTCATTTAGCTGACGCTTTTATCCAAAGTGACTTCCAATTAAGTGCTTTCAACCTTGAAGGTACAAACTCTGGCGAGGCTTTTTTAACTTTACGAACATCACATTCTGCGTCACGTGTGTAACCAGAAGTGAAGGCCCCAGCTCTTATCTGCATTTTGACTGACTAAGATTGCACTTTTTTTAACAAGTTTGTGTTACCTTTGGCAATGTTCTTTTATGTTTTTTGTCACTTTCTTCCGATTTTTTGGGTCACTTTTTTCAGAGTTGAAAAAGAAAATGTTTTTGTCGATTTTTTTTTCCTGCGTTTTTGTAGCTTTTTCCAACATTTTTCACTTTTTTCAACGTCAAATTTGACCCAAGGACATTTATATGACATTATAGCTATTTTTTTAGTTAAAAAAAGCAGAAATTACTAATTATTTTTGACTAATAGTTAAGATCAGAGGATGTTTATGTCAAAGTTTAATAAGGATGCTGTTTTGAAACCATTTAAACATTTGTTTAAAATGCTATAAAATTGAACAAAATTCAATGAAAGTAATCATTCTTTTTACCTGTCCAAAACTAACATGGATGCATGGGTGGGATCATTTATGCATCAATGTTATTTTTGGGCAATTTGGTTGAAAGAAACCCATATTGATGATATAAAAAACTTTGAAAACAGATCAGATTTGACCCGAGGAAAACACAAGGTTTACAGATGTGTTTAAAATTGTGACTGTTAACATTACGTTCTCTGCTTTAGATAAAATGTTGAATTTCCGCCACTGCCAGTAGTACAGGGGCGCTAATTTATGAAATGCTCCGGTGGGTCTTATTAGAGCAGGGATCTTCAACAGGGTGTCCAGGACCCCTAGGGGGTCTTCAGAGTCAATGCACGGGGGCCACCAAATTATTGTAAATAATAAATCCCCACTGCTTACTGGTGTATAGGTAAGGTACTGTAGTCACTAAGGCCATCCACAGGTACAGTTCATCCTAATGATTCACTGTGCCACATGTATGTTTAACATTAAAGCAAGATTTACTATAAAATCAACAATTATTAGGCTATTTGAATAGCTTTCTATGCCAAAAAGTATGCATAAAGGCTTCAGGCTGCCCTACATATTACTGAAGGCCCAGTTTTATGCAACTTGATTTTATACAATATATGTAGTAGGTGGTCCCTGCTCCATCTCTCTTTCAGTTAAAGCAACAGTAGAGAACTTTCCCTGCTGCGGTCCCCCTACAGGTTGGAAGCTGAATTGTCCATTACATTGTCCAGTTCATTCGAACTACAGATCCACTACCTGATCTGGCAAACTTGCATAATGTAATGTAATGGACAATTCCGCTTCCAACCTGTAGGGTTACGAAGCGGGAAAAGTTCTCTAATGTTGCTTTAAGGGGTCCTTAGCTTAAAAACATTGAAGACCCCTGTATTAGAGGATATGAATAAACCACCCATATCCTTGTATACGTTGACTTGTTGGACAGAGAGTCTTCTAACGAGAATACTGAATGTGGACTCAACCCAAATACGTCTTAGCCAGCTGGCACTGATACTGACCGCATTATTCAGTCCGTCTATACCCTGTTACATATCTGTGAGATGCTAAAAGGTCTTTTGCCTCCATGTAAGTTAACAGACAACTCCTATTACGCCATATTAAACCTTTTTTATTAGTTCTTCATTCTGATCCAGAATCACAGTGTGCAGTTTATTCTCCACGTTGCCAACAAAAACCTGCATGTGTCTTACGTATCAGTAGCTGCAATCTTAGTCTGTCAAAATGCAGATAAGAGCTGGGGCCCTGCCTCCCCCCTCCCTCAGGCTCTTTAAATAGACGTGCTTGGTCTGTGAGCTGCAGCTGCCTGTGTGTATCTACCGTGGTTTGACCCATATGAGCCTTTAAAGGCCAGTACCAACACAGATATTTTTTAGATTGAAGCTGCTTGTATGCTGAGTTTTAACTTTAAATCTTTCAATTTATGTGCCAAAAAAACAATATCAAGTATCCAGTGTTTCCTTCTGAGAGCCCTTTGAATAACTTATTTACACGAGTGGTTCCCATACTTTTTCCTGCCAAGGACCCCCAAACTGACACAAATTAGACCACGGACCCCCCTTTCATAAGATTTCATTTTTGGATGGTCTCCCATTTGATAGGATGTTTGCCTTTAGATGTTTTATTACACAAAGTGTATGAAACTCATGACCAAACTAGTCACACATTTTGTCGTTGTGTTACTTATGGATGGAATTATAGTGTAAATAAATGATTGCCCTTTTTGTTGGGGAACCCCCTCAATGACCTCAATGATCTCTCTCTCTCTCTCTCTCTCTCTCTCTCTCTCTCTCTCTCTCTCTCTCTCTCTCTTTGGTTAGCTCTTTGCACTTCTTTCTCCCCCTGCCCTCTCCTGCCCTCTCTACCATTCCACTCCTCCCCCTCACTTGCTCTCCCTTCTTTTCTGCCTGTCTTCTGAAGAGTCATTTATTTTTTTGTTTCAGGTCTTCTCGTGCGTTCTGACCTGTCTTTTTCTATATCAACGTCTTGTCTTTTTTTTTTATTCACCTTAACTCTTTCCACACAGACTTTCTGAACTTCTCTCAAATTCCCTAGAAAGCTGTTCTTTCGCCATGGCTGACAAAAGTCGTACACCAATGAGAAGAAAAGAGAAAGAAGAAAAAGAAAAAGAGTCGGCTGAAAAGACCAAGGATGTAAAGAAAGTGAAGAATCAAGGAGCGCAAGGAGAAGGGGCAGCGCATAATGGAGAGGGCCCGCCAGCTGAGGCGGCAGCTGGCAATGGTGCAGCAGCCAACGGTCAGAATGGAGATTTTCAGGTTGAGCCAATGGAATTACCTCCATTTGAAATCATCAAAGGGTAGGTCCATATCACCAAGTATGGTTCCTGAAGCAGTTTAATAGACAGAGCTAAGGCTGTACATAGCTGAGGTATCCTATCCTCATTCTACATTTCTTTTATTTCCAAAGTTTTGGCTGATGATCCCTTTACTCTGTCTGAATCAGATTCTCTAATGAGCTGATCCCACATGCTTGCACTGAGAAGTGTCTGGCATTTAAGAGTGAATTCCTTTTCATGCCCAAGGTGGTAACATTTTTAAATGTGTGACATACTAAACATGAGTTAAAATCAGCCAAGTACCTGACTATAAAAGTTGTGTCCCGACGCTGGAGTACCGTGTGTGCACTGCACTATACACTATAATAATATCAGGAATTTCATTTATTCCTAATTGTATTATTTTTATAATTTGGTGTGGATGTGTGCGATCAGATGGCAGGTTGTGTGTTGACTGTTGAACTGAAAGATGCACTGCCCACAGGAGGGACGGAGAGACAAATAGAAATGCTGAGGGGGACTCATTCTCGTTCTTTTGCACCGTGATTCTATTTACGGTGAAGTTCTCTTGCCAAAATAAAAATGCTGAAATTGATAACACAGTTTCAGCATCGATTTCCTGCCTTATGGTTTTACGCTGCTTGCAACTGTTTCTGCAGAAAGTACAGTATAGTCCAGTGGTTCCCAACCTGGGGTCCGGGCACCCCCAGGGGGGGCGGCAAAGATCACAGGGGGGGCGCGAGTCTTTATCTGGTTTGAGGTTGAGTAAAAAAAAAGTTTTTGCACATGTTAAACAAATTATAATACACTAGAATATCTAATGTATACAAAAGTCTGTATGAAAACTATATATTTTGTTGTATCCTCAATTTTCCTGCCCCACGGCATCACTATTTTATGAATGAAACATGCCGGAGAAACAGTGCTGATAACTCCTCTGTATCAAAAAAGAAAGAGAGGCTCTATCTCGAGAGTTACATCAACTTCGGTTTTGGGTGGGGGCTCAGCTTTTCTTAGACATGAGTAGGGGGGGCGCCAAGGAAAAAAGGTTGGGAACCACTGGTATAGTCCAAAGTCCAAACCGAGTCGGAAAATCGACTTCCAAATACAAATGGAACGGACCATGTGTTTGTAACTGCAGAACTTATTTTCAATATCAGTTTCTTCTTGAAAAATGTTGCTCAGACGTCATTGCGATTTGATTGCATGCAAATGATCATACATCCATATCTGCTTCCCCACCACCTTATTATTTTCTGGTACAAGTAAGCAGGCTGGTTTTACAGTATGGAGCAAGAAAGAGAGCAAGAGCAACAGCAGCTGGCCTGCCCCAAAGGATACACCTGGCTCTGGAGAACCGCTCAGCTGGGTGGGAGCCAAGAGATACATGCATCATTCTATTTATTTAAAGGTGCTCTAAGTGATGTGACGCATTTTTTAGGCTACAACATTTTTTGTCACATACATATAGCTGCCTGTCCCCTTAACACACTGTAAAAAAACGCGGCCTCTGTAGACAGCCGAGGCTCCACAAACGGCAACAACAAAGAAATGCGCCAACCTGCCCCACAAACCATAACAAACAGTGTTCCAGCCAATAACTGACAAGAAGGAGTTGGTCGAGTCATGAATACACATTGTGGAAGTAGCCTACTGGCTAACGCTGCTGCAGTGATGGCTCAACCAGCTCCTTCTTGTCAGTTATTGGCTGGAACACTGTTTGTTATGGTTCATGGGGCAGGTTGGCACAGTTTGTTGTTGTTGCCGTTTGTGGAGCCTGGGCTGTCTACAGAGGCCGCGTTTTTTTACAGTGTGTTCAGGGGACAGGCAGCTAGCAGATAGCGAGGAGATGTTTTTTTACAGTGTGTTCAGGGGACAGGCAGCTAGCAGATAGTGAGGAGATGTTTTTTTACAGTGTGTTCAGGGGACAGGCAGCTAGCAGATAGCGAGGAGATGTTTTTTTACAGTGTGTTCAGGGGACAGGCAGCTAGCAGATAGTGAGGAGATGTTTTTTTACAGTGTGTTCAGGGGACAGGCAGCTAGGAGATAGCGAGGAGATGTTTTTTTACAGTGTGTTCAGGAGACAGGCAGCTAACAGATAGTGAGGAGATGTTTTTTACAGTGTGTTCAAGGGACAGGCAGCTATCAGATAGTGAGGAGATGTTTTTTACAGTGTGTTCAGGGGACAGGCAATTAGCGGATAGTGAGATGTTTGCTGTATGTGATGAAAAATGTTGTAGCCTAAAAAACGCGTCACATCACTTAGAGCACCTTTAATGATAATAATTTTTAAAAGTTATTTACTGACTCGACAGAGAGAGAGAGAGAGAGAGAGAGAGAGGGATGTAGACTGTACTGGTTGGTTACAGTGGTTCCCAAACTGGGGGGCGCGTCCCCATGCTGCACTGTTAGAAAAGCATGGACAAGTTTGTGAAAGGTGTGCCTTGAAAATGCATGAAAAAATTTGTATCTACAAAAGGGGGGGCCTGCAGAGAAACGTTTGGGAACCACCATAAGAGCTGGGTCACATGACCAACCAGTCTAATAATAATGCATTGGAATTCCAGTCTCAGCCATGTAGACGGTTTGAAATTAGCTCTGCCTGCTGCTGCAGTCCTGCCCCCACCTTCTCAACCTGACACCCATCTCACCAACCTTCATGTTCGCTCGACTCAAACAGAAACAGGTGCTGTGGTGATATCTAATCCTGCTGTAGATCCTGTCGTCTATTTAAAAGACCACACCAGGGTTTTTGCATTGGTCAGCCGAGTATAACAAGCTGACGGTGTTTGAGAATTATTTCCCAATTAATGCAAGCGGTGCTGTTATTTTTTAATCTGTTTTTCATTGGTTCATTCATTAGCAAATATGAAAATCAACTCACAGCTGTACTTTTTGAGGTTTAATACCAGGGATTCCCCTAGGTTAGTATCGCTTTGCCAGACCATCCTCTACAGCGCTGCGGAGGAGGGTCTGGCTAGTCCACACAGCATTCCAGGATGGGAGAAAAACGCGCTCTGGTTTATTGGCATTTCTTTAAACCAATCACAATCGCCATGGGCAGCGCTAAGCTACGCACGGAGCCGCAGCAAAATAGCCTCTGGAAGGAACTTGTTTGGGTGGAGCGTGTACGTTCAAAGGTTGTTTTAGTCGTGCAACAGAAAACTCAGATTGGACAGATAGTCTAGATAGCTGTCTGGATTTACCCTGCAGAGATCTGAGGAGCAGTTAACCATAGTCCTCACAAATCCACCAGAGTTGTTCGGAATTCAGAATTTCCTGCGGCACCGGAGCAATCCCGGAAATGGAACGACGTGTATATAGACTACCCCTAGGTTGACTGCATTAGCCTGGCGCATGGGTCGGATAGGGCACAGCACTTATTTCAAAAGAAAATAAGTCACTTTTAAAGCTGGCTTGCCTTCCACTCCCATAATTTCCTTACAAGCGCTGTAGCATTTAAAAGGCCAATTTCTTTAAATAGAGTCCGACGTAGCGCCGACGTAGTGCTCACTCCAAATAAAGCATCACTTCCAGCAAACTTCACAGAGAACAATAAGGGGAAAACAGCATCACAGATCTGTTTTAACCGAATATTCTCTAGTCCAGCTCAGCTGAAAACAACAACAAATACGTCAGCACGCCGTTAGGCTACCGACGTTATCTTCGCTTCACCTGTTCAACTGACTTTAGCAGTTTAGATAACACATTCGACTGTCCTGCTGTTACAGATGTGAACTACATGTAACCACGGACAGTTGCCTCGTTTATGGACCGTTCACAGCAGTGTTATGCTGTTGGGGAAACACAATGGATATTTGGTGTTATTTTTTGTTAGTAAAAAGAAAGGTTTTTCTGGTTCCCGTTGGCTTGGCGACCCGCCAGGCCTGTGTAGTTGGTAAACACTGAATACTTTCAAAAATGATGATGATTTACAAATTCTTCCTGGTGGTACATTCAGGTGCCAACGTCAAGATCAAACTCAGTTAATGTTTCACATAATTTACACAGAGACCTGGCTTCAGGGAGATTTCCCAGATACGGTGGTTCAGGTACAAGGCTTCTCAAATGTTTGCATTAATAGGAATAATAACTCAAAAAAAACAAGGGGAGGTGGCATTCGTGTTGTTATCAAAGGCTCTTGGTGCAGGAATTACACAGTAAAAGACATAGTATGTGTTGAAGAAATTCTAGAGAGCTTATTTTTCTCTGAGTCTTGAATAAGTTTCAGGAAACATAGGCGTAGCAGCATTTATTGACAATTGATCAAGGAGGATCAGGATTAAGAATTGGGACCACTCTGTAGCATCGTGTAATACCATCCCAACTCTGAGAATGTCTGTGTTAAGGTTAGCTTTTTATCAAATACAGGCTTTCTCTAACCTTTAATCCCAACACATTCTCACTCCCAGTGCCTCAAAAAGGGATGCTTGGTCAGGTGCCTTTGGCGTTTGTACTGTGGGCGCGATAAACACATATTCTGATCTTAATCATGAACCCAACACCTCAGCACACACCGAAAAAACAATGTCAGCCTGACCATACTGCAGTAGAGTCTATCCTTAGGTGTGTGTGTGTTTATTTAACTGTGTGTGTGTTATACGACAGGTTAATATGAAGGGTTGCCGAATCAACCTGTAGACGCTATTGATTTTTGGCCTGGTTGTCAACAAAATAACGTTTTTGACGTCAGATATAAGTGAAACAGTCCCATATTGGTTTTGCTATCTAACATTCCAATGTTTCTTTCATTTATTCTCTTTTACACAGGGACCGGATTGATCCTTTTTCCTATAAGTTCCAGTTCAAGAACGTGGAATACTCCTCGGGCCGCAACAAGACCTTTCTGTGTTACCTGTTGGATAACGGGACAGCCGATGGGCTACTAAGGGGCTGTCTGGAGGATGAGCACGCTGGGCTTCATGCTGAGGAGGCCTTCTTCACACAGTGGCTGCCAAACTATGACCCTGCACTCAAATACACAGTCACCTGGTACATACCTCTCTTAAACTGTCAGATGGTATGTGGCACAGAGAATGTGGCATATTACAAGAACTTATTTTCAGTCTGGACAATATGTTCCATGTTGTTGACGGTTTTGAATATTTTGTAACTTGCACTCTTATAGATGCTCTTAAATCCACACATAAACCTATACATTGTGTAGCCATTTATGCATATAATATATCCATGATGTATTATGGGTCTGTTCAACACACTCTTACTCCCAGCACGTCAAAAAACGACTTGGCTTGGTCAGGGGCCTTTGGTGTTAGTTGTGACGCAAAAAGTCTACATTAGCATCTCAGTCAGACAAAGGGGGCTTTCAACTAATTCTAAATGTAGTCCCACTGCGACAATATTTGTCGCTCTGGGTACCCCTTTGGTGTCATTTTTAATTGCGCTTGGTCAGCACACTGCAATTGAGGCCATAATCTCATTATGAAAATGTTTACTGAGGTAATAAATCAAGTGAGAAGTAGGGTAATTTTCAATTCAATTCAATTCAATTCAATTTTATTTATAGTATCAAATCATAACAAAAGTTATCTCGAGACACTTTACAGACAGAGTAGGTCTAGACCATACTCTATAATTTTCTCATAGACTTCTATGGAAACAGACTTCTTTTTGGAGCCAGTAGAGTCACCCCCTGCTGGAATTAAGATAGAATGCAGGTTTAAGGCATTGGCTTCACTTTTCAGACCTGGAAGCTTCGTCCATTATTTTTACAGTCTACGGTTCAACCAAGTGTGTCAAGTTCCTCATTTTCAGCTCAGAGAGCTACAAATACATGTCAATACACTTGTACACAATAATGAAAACATTCTTTGTCCATACATTAAATGCATCTTAATCTGATTATCCTTATAATGCACTGATACAATGATAGAAAATTACGTTTCTCTTCGTTTTGCCACTTTCCTTTCAGGTATGTGTCTTCCAGTCCATGCTCTGCTTGTGCTGCAAAGATAGCTGAAGTGTTGAAGGCCAATAAAAACGTCAGGCTGAGCATCTTTGCCGCTCGGCTGTTTGAGTGGGAGGAACCAGAGATCCAGGCCGGACTCAAGGCCTTGCACGCTGCTGGATGTAAGCTAAGGGTGATGAAGCCTCTGGACTTCTCCTACACCTGGGACACATTTGTGGAGCACGAGGATGAACCTCTGAACCTGTGGGAGGACTGCAAAGATAACTATGAGTATTATCATGAGAAGCTGGCTGACATTCTACAGTGACCACAGTAAGTGTGAAAGGAAAAATCTGATCTTTAATAATGTAATGTGGAGACAGGCAAAGAGAGAGAGAGAGAGAGAGAGAGAGAGAGAGGGAGAGGGAGAGAGAGAGAGAGGGAGAGGGAGAGCTATAACATCCAACAAAGGTCTCTGACAGACTATTCCAGACCAGAGTGCCAATGAGCTTTCACACCACCCCAAACAAACCGGATTATCTGACCAAATGCTCCAGGGTTCGGTTAAAACGGACCTAACTGCTAAGGTGTGAAAGCACCCTACAGGGCGATAAGCAAACGATAACCATGGATATGTGGTTTTAAACATCGTTCTAACCCCAGTGGATGGTGGAGTCCACACCACAACTATAACGACAATGGCAGTTGCGAACTATATTGTTGGGATCACTTTCAGAGCGATTTGATGAACTAGAAACACTGACAACCAATCAAAACACTTCCAGTTGGGACACAGAGACACTGATACAGATATACAGAAATATGATTTGTTGGAGCCATTACACCACTTTGTTTTGTTTTGTTTATATACAGAGATGTACTCAAGTAGATTTTTCAGATATTTTTACATTACTATTTATTTTTGTGGTGATTTTTTACTTTTACTCCTTACATTTTAACACGCATATTGTTACTTTCTACTCCATTTTTCTTGGCACAGCTACCAGAAGACTTCCAACTTTCAGACAGGTTGCTCACGCCACATTTACGTCGTCTCTTTCAGTTGGAGGCTGCGCAGTAACGCTCAGCGCTCACCGGAAAAGTGCTTCTAATATCCGTCACTGGTCTCCGTCCAGAGCAACGGGGTCTGTTGGTCCATTTTATATATGTCAATGGTATAAATAGTTACGGCGATTCCATGACGTCACGTTTGCCCGCGCCAGCCGGGCTGCGACTACTGTACTGTACCACACAGAGAAAAAAGTGAGAGAAAAGAAAAAGAGACTAGCTGTCCGGAGGATAATCAGTTGAGATTGTGTGTGAATGTGTAGTCGTATAACTTATGTTGTCAGTTCATTTAAGCCTGTTGTTGTATTGGTCTATAGTTCTTGCAAATGTAAAGTAAATGAGCTAGTGATTTTGTTGTTTGTGTTCTTCGCCTGTTAGCTAGGTTGCACGTGGCTGTTGATTCATAATGGCGAACGCCCTTGCTTTAGGTGCATTCTTTACATGCCACAGTAGTTACACTGCATTAAGATAATGTAATTAGTGGCTTTATTGTTATTGTTATAGTCACACAGTAGTATGGACGGCGACATGATTGAAAATGAAGAAAACAGAGATCCCAGAGATTCGGCAGACAAGCAGCAAGACATTCCATTCAATCATCCTTGGCCTTATCTGAGAGACATGTTTAGGCATCAAGAATGTACTGTGTAACTCTTAAAATATGGGGAACTTCTTAATTAATGTCTGTTTAGTAACTCATATTTAATCCTTTATTTTCTTTCCAGAAGCCATATTCGAGCACATACACATACATGTAGATTCATTTAAATGTTAAGGGGAAGATTAAAAAAGAGAAACTGGATCTGTGAATTCTCACAGAATCACAACTGAATTCATATCTCACTACTCAGTCAGAATCTTATTAACCTGGAGTCCCAGGCTCTGTCACAATAATCATATATGTGATGTTTTAGGTCTATTGGCAGACATCCATTTAAAATGTAGGCAATGGCATATAAAGAGCCTTTTCTCCTTGTCCACTGAAGTTTCTCAGCTTGCACTCTAGTAACATTTGTGTGGTCCAGGTAGCTTTGCATAAAAAAGTCATTCGCAAGGCTACTTTTACTTTTATACTCTAAGTACATTTCCAAGCCTGTACTTTGTTACTTTTACTTGAGTAAAAAAGGTAAATCAGTACTTCTACTTTTACCAGAGTATTTTTTACCACAAGTATCTATACTTCTACTTGAGTACGGGAAGTGAGTACTTTTGCCTTCTCTGTTTATATACCACGTTGGTTGTGCTGATTAATCTACAGTTTTTTGTTTGAGCACTGGGTGGAGCAATGCCTTTGGGAAGGCATACAGGTAATCAGCCACAGGTACACAGGTGTGTGAAAAAAGGGGAAAGCATACAGCTTTTCATTGTGTCAGGTTTGCGTGCCATTGTTTGATTTGTGTGCAAAAGAAAATGAATGGAACTAAACCAGAAACGAAATCAAATGGTCTGTATTGCTTGTGCGACGGTGAGCAAGCCGTCAGGAAAATAAATGGGTCACAGCACCGAAATGCAGACAGATTGTGGACATTGATTATTGACATGCAGAACAGCATCCAAGCAAGTTCTCCCTTGGTCCCACCTCATGGCCTTACGTAGGACTCTACATGATTCATAATAATTATAGCAGTTGGTATGATGAACAGTGGCAATTATAGTAACAATTAGGATAGTAGAACTGTGATTAGAAATAATAGCAGTAGCAGTGCAAGGCGTTGAGCAGGACTACGTCAGCAGCTGTAAACAGCGATTTGGGTGCCACACCAATCCAAAAAAAAACTTTGGGGTTTACTGGGACATGAAGGCACTCGGATGGAAAGAGAGAGGAGAGAGGAGCTCAGTGTGTCAGAGGAAGTCCCCCGGCAGTCTAAAACTATAGCAGCATAAGGCAAGGCAAGGCATTTTATTTATATAGCACATTTCAGCAGCAGTGCAATTCAAAGTGCTTTACATAAAACAATTAAAACACAGTTAGAAATTAAAAATAATTAAAACAGAATTAAAAAAAATTAATACAAAATGAAAAATTGATAGAATACAGGAATAAAATTCACAATGCACTACAAGGAATTAAAAAAAGGCAATGTCAAAAAGAAAGGTCTTCAGCCTTGATTTAAAAGAGCTGAGAGTAGGTGCCGACCCACAGTTTTCCGGGAGTTTGTTCCAGATATGTGGAGCATAGAAACCAAACGCTACTTCCCCCTTTTTGGTTCTGATTCTGGGGATGGCAAGCAGACCTGTCCCAGATGATCTGAGAGGTCTGGTGGTTAACTAAGAGCAGCACAGCTGCAGCTATCCTCCCCTGCTGGTCTTGGCGTTCTCTGCCACTCCTCACTCCCTAAAATTATACAAAATTTAGATTAGACAAATTGGACATTCATTGTGGTACAGCTTTTGCACTGCATTCCTTCATCAGCAAAAGACCAATAAAGAATTTCACCCAAACTCAGAAATATTTAGAGACAAACATATATATTGTACTGCACCAGAATTTTCCATTTCATTCTTTTTTGACCACAACAGTCATACACTAGGCTTTGACCTAGTCTAGGACTGATTGCTGATTTTTAACACAGTTAATCCAACACAGTTTCAGGTCTTTCTGTGAGATCTGTGTCAACTGAAAAAAAAAATTGTGAAACCAATGAAAAAGTGTTGGAACATTTGCAAGAGAAGACTTCTGCTGTGCTAAGAAGGCGATGATCATTTTCATTAAAGTGCTCATATTATGCTCATTTTCAGGTTCATAATTGTATTTAGAGGTTATATCAGAATAGGTTTACATGGTTTCATTTAAAAAAAAAAAAACATATTTTTGTTGTACTGCACATTGCTGCAGCTCCTCTTTTCACCCTGTGTGATGAGCTCTCTGTTTCAGCTACAGAGAGAGGCATCTCACTTCGGTTCCATTTTTATTGGGAGTCACACATGCTCAGTACCTAGGTCAGCACTACAAGCTAGTCAGAAGCATGAGGGCGTGCCCTCACAGTACCTAGGTAAGGACTACTAGCCAGTCAGAAGCAGAGTATGAGGGCGTGCCCTGACAGTACCTAGGTAAGGACTACTAGCCAGTCAGAAGCAGAGTATGAGAGCGTGCCCTGACAGTACCTAGGTAAGGACTACTAGCCAGTCAGAAGCAGAGTATGAGGGCGTGCCCTGACAGTACCTAGGTAAGGACTACTAGCCAGTCAGAACAGAGTATGAGGGCGTGCCATGCTAGCAGCTAGGCGAGCATTATAACGTGTGTTACAAAGTGACCACTTTTGTCTCTGAAGTAAAGGCTGGACTACAACAGAGCTGTTTGGAGCAGTTTGTGAACAGTGTTTTCTGTTGGAGATGGTAAGTCCATTTGGGGTGGACTTTGGACTTTTTCACTTTGTAAACCTATAACATGCACAAAAAAGATATATAACACAACAAAGGAAAGGGGAAAAGCCAAAAAGCATAATATGAGCACTGTAATGAAGTGGGGCATTAACCAATGTATTGTAATGAATGTACTTTACATGGATATGTTTTTAAAAAACTCAAAACTCTCTCTTTCTCTCTGTTGACACAGGAATCCAGTTGGGATCATCATCATCAATACTTGTACATCATCACTACAGAGGATTCAGGTTGATACTGTTGTTGATTGATAGTGATACATATTCATAGTCCATATGAATCTGTGAGAGTAGAATAGCTGTGTGTGTGTATGAGTCAGGGTGTTGACTTTGCTTTAGTGTGTTTGTGAATGTTGTAATCACACTTTATGTGCCATGGTGAAGGACCCTCCCCACAACTCCTGGAAGTAATCACGACATCTGGCTTCCACATCTGGGATTATCCTGGTCCCAGACATCGGATCTTTACACTTGTATGTTGTTTTTTTTTGCACATTTTTTGCACACAGTGATTTTTATAGAGTGCTAGAGTATTTCCACCTTGAATAGGTAAATGAACAACCCGTTCTCATTCCCAACTCATTAAATACTGACGCAAAAATCACCCTTTAGCGTCTGTATAGGACGTACAGGGCAGCGCAGCAGCTTGTCCTCCTGTAAAAGCAGTTAAAAGAAAAAGCAGAAAAGCCAGTCGGACTGATCAGTCTCCCCGTGTTGGTCCAAAAAGTGCCTCAGAACACACCGAAGAGACGAGACGTAATACGTCTCCATAACAGCAGGCGGCACTAATCTGTATTGTTGCCCAAAAAATGAAAACCGGCAGCTGATTGGACGAACGCGTCACATTGGTTTGTTTTCTCCGGAAATTCAAAGCCAGAAAAAGCCAGCTGGTTCAGAATACGATCTCATATTGTACTAAAATAGTTCACTGAAACGTGTTTCTGAAAACATTTTAAGAGAGAAATAGACCGTGCAGTTGCTGAATCTGTCTTCATTTCAGATCAACAAAGGTCAGTTTATGATGACGTAATATAAAGAGCAACAACGGTAGCCAGTAGTATGAAAGACCTAACATCCACATAAGGAGGCAGGTTGGGGCAGTGGATGGGTCAAACAACGTGCAACTTGTTTCAAGTGTCACAGTAACTTACATTTTTTTAAGCCCACCAATGATCTTTCCCTAACCCTAACTAAGTAGAGTTTAACCCTACACGTTGACAAACATCAATATCACCAAATCGGTCCCGAACCAGTGCGTCAAAAAGTGATGTCTACGGTCAAGACCAAAGGTGTTGAAAAATGACGCCAAAGGGGTACCAGAACATCAAATATCACCACTGGTGGAAGGTTAGGGTGGTGGATGTGTCCCTACCTACGATTATTCCCTAACTAATTGGTTTTACTCTGCACAGTAAATAATTACGTCTGACTGAAACACTAAAGGAGACTTTTTGCATCAGTAACTAAACGCCAAAGGCACCTGATCAAGTGTGCGTTTTGTTTGACGCGTCTGGAGTGAGAATGTGTTGAAATGAAAAAAAGGGAAAGACACAATATGTTCATATTCAGGATATGTCATTTATGTAGCAGATAGCTCCTGTATACACAATTGTATCATTCCTCCACCTTCAGCAGTTGAGGGTACACCCACTTTAGTTTGTGGTTGTATCCTGGACTGTTGGATTTACCGCTTCTGGCTCCTACATGTGTGAGAGACAACTGGGTCTGATGTACATTGTGTTGAGATGAGCGCTGTAAGAAAGTGATGGGATTAAAATGGCTGTATTACAGCTTTAGTCTTTTGCTCACCACATTGTTTATTTTTTATTTTTTATTCGATATTCATTTAACCACAGAGTCCCTTGATATTAAAATCTCTTTTTTGAGGGAGACCTGGCTAAGATTAGCCTAGAAATCTAGGCGCACCCTAGTCTACATCTTGATGTGGGTCTGGCTTGTCAGGCTAGGCCAAGATAGCACACCGATACATGGTGTACACACAATTATTAAATAGAGCATGTCAAAAACATACAAGGCAACAGACAAAAGACAATTCACTAGCAAGGACCACACCATCAACCAGATACGTTTTGAACAATTAAATAATGAAAGATGATTGGAATTCGAGGCATGGAATCGCTGGAATGCGAGACGTAAAGTCACTTGTAGTCATTAGTTGACTTGATGTTGACTGCGTTTGGGGAGATGGACCCCCTTAGGACCTAATGAAGAGGAGAAAGGAGAAGAACAGAAAGAGGGTGGGAGGGAGGGGTGTAGAAAGCGGGAGCGAATGAGATGAGAGGGTTAGGTGGGTATTTATAGGAATACTCTGCTAGGTAGCATCAATTAAAATAGAGCACATTGAAGGGACAACAGATATATTAATTCATGCATACACATATAGTATATAGATATATGACTGTGACAGTTAAATAAAAGACACATATGTGTTTACATTGTCAGACTGACCTGCTTGGGGAGACTTGACTGACAGCCCCATTAAAGGAAAAGCTGTTAATATTGATTTGATTGGAGTGCATATTACCAAATAATTTAGAAATGGATCCAATGACTAGAACCCAACTAACACAGATGGAAGTTGGAGCTTTCTGGGCCCCCTGGCATTGGACGCTTGATGGACTCACCACTAGTTTCTCTTCAATGACCACTAACAGGCAAAAAAAACAAACAGGCTCCACCCTCCTACAACTGCGATGGCTGCACTTGAATGGACGAAAGCTTCACGCGTGAGGCTGTCTACTTCCAAATTTCTAAACAGACAAACATGGTGGCCATTTTATTATTTTACAAAAATAGTTCACTGAAATGTGTTTCTAAAAACATTTTATGTAAGAAATAACAATTAAGGATTGACAATGGTCAGTTTAAAAGATTTTTAAAGAGGTTTTTGAGAGGCGGCGAGTCGAGCTGGATGCCCCTGATTTGCATAAAGTAGCGTGAATTCAACTTTATGCAAACGAGGAGCGGGCGACTCGATGCCCTGACCCTGGAAAGTGCCTTCGACGCTACAAGAATGTGTTGTTGAATGCTGCTGCTCACAAAGACATCATCTGTTCAGATCCAAATTATATATCTGTCTATTTGCTTTCTGCCTCCTGTTTGCTCAGTTCTTTCAGCAATAAACAGATTTCAATAGTCTAGCAGTCTACTTCAGTCTGTTTCTTCAGTTCACACTCACGAAACACAGCAGCAGATCTTTCATCATTCTTCAAGCAGCTGACCGAATCGATCACAGCCTTGACACAGTCTTTACTTAATTAAAGTTGTTTCTTCACCACACTCTTTAGGCACAAAAAGAAAGGTAAGATGAAAAGGGCTGTAAGAGACATTTTGGTTTACATTGAACTTCCTGCTACATGTTGCAGTTTTTCACTGTCAATTACAATAAGGTATTAGAATCAAGAGGTAACTGGACTCAGTTTTGGACCTGCCCCCTCTGCTAAAAAGAAATCCTAAAGGAAACACTGATCAATCAGCAACCATGGTGACCGTGCTTTTGATAGGCAAAGGGGTCACTACCCCAACATCTAACAAGCTGAGCAGCAGTTCAGAACTTCTAAAATGTGTCCTGCGTCCTGATGGGGAACATCCCTGCCTGGTACCGAAACAGCACCGAACAGGACCGCAAGGCCCTGCAGAGAGTGGTTCTTTTGGCTGAACATATAATATAACCTACATAAATAAAACCCAACAGAACATCTCCAAATTTCCCTTCTCTTATTCATTTTCTAACTGGCTGTCGTTGTCACACCACAAACATTCTGACACCACAAACATAAAATCTGCACCCACGCATTCGGCAGAATGTTTTCTCTCTGATATCTTTATTTAGCCGATAGCAGTTACAGACTTTGACCTTAAAAGAGCATGACTAAAACAATAACTACACAAAGCTTAAACAATATCTGCTATCATTTTTCTATGGAGCCTCTTTCATAACTGTTTCTACTCTCATGTCACCAAAGTGAATGGAGCGATTGTAAATGTTTATGAACTGAACCCTGCTACGTATTACTTTGTTCCCCCGCGATCTCGTGACTGCTTTCAGAATCATTCATAACACAAAACCTATAAAAGATTATAAAATAATAATAATCTGATAAAGAACACGTGGCTGCAACCGTCTCCTTTCGCTTTATCTGAATCTGATCATTGAGGCAGCTTGATTCAATGAGACACGTTTGGTATTTTAGCAGAAGAAAGTAAGACAAAAAAATGTTATCAGTAAACGGGTAGTCAGACAGGTTTGCCTGTTTACCAGAAAGTCTGTAAACCTGTCGAGTAATGTAACACCCAGCAATCCATCATCCACCATGTGCCACCATCATTTCCACACAAACTTTCTTGAGTAAGCTATTGTTAACCCATCACTGTCACTAAACTAATTAGAGCATATTTCCAGGAAGTGGCATCATATTTTTTGATATATATTTTTTTTATGCATATTTGAATGATCCCCGGCACCAGGGCATACTGGCTGGACTAGTAGTTATTCCAGTTATGGACTGGCAAAGATCAGACTGACAAAAGCATTGTCCGGCTTTTGCTGCTGCATAAATGAGACAAAAAGAAACCATGCAATTCTTGAAGCACCTGTAAAGGAAATGCACCCCTAACTGCGCCACCGAGGAAATAGCATATCGGTGATCTTGTGCTTTTTTCACATATTTAAATTATTTAGTTATTTATTTTGACAAAGGACAATGCACAACTCCTTAGCAGTACCAAAGTTATGCTATTAACTAGTTTGGCTCAATGATCATTTTGTTTCTTTGTGTTGCCGTTCTCAAACTGTTCGCTTCGGTAAACAAATTTAGAGCTAGCAAGCTACACTCTAACAACGGCAAGTTTTGAAGAAAATTTGGATCGCGCATCAAGGCAGGCCTTCTTTATTCTTTCTGAGAATGATTGTAAAAATTTACAAAGAATATGCTTATGGCACTTACTCTCTAACTGGGACGTTTTTGGATCGATTGGGGGGATTGTTGTGAAAAAGCTCACATGGCGATACACTGGTAAGAGCAAATTACATTAAGCCTACTTTACTGTATTGTTGGAACAGTTAACTTCAGTTAATATTGTGCAAATGTTCCACCAACACAAGTTCCTTCCCGAGAATATTTAGCAGAGCCACCGTCGCTGCGTCCGGAGCGTAGCACCGCCCAAGACGATTGTGATTGGTTTAAGAAATGCAAACAACCCAGAGTGTTTGTTGCTCCTATCCCAGAATGCATCTGTGGTGCGGAGATAGAACTGGCAATGCAAGACTAGTTAAAACAAATTAATTAGTTACATCCCACCTCCGAAAAAGAGACAGCAGCTGCAGGATGATGTAACCAGCTGATGAGAACTGCTGATATCATGAATGACAGCCCCAGACAATGACAATGACAGACAATGACAGCAAGAAAATATGAATATGCATGCATGGTTATGCTTAGTTTCCTTGTGTAATGCTTGTATAACCTCAACTCTGTTATGCACAGTCAAGTTATAGACATCATCATCAGCATGCTGCAAGGATGTCACATGAATTCATGAATTGTTACAAATTTGATCTCACAGATGTGTATTGAAATCACGCAATTATGTGTAAGACTTTTTGGCTTTTAAAAATTGTCAGTTAGTCTTGGCAAACAGGCGAAATAAAAATAAACACTGTAGCTAACACAAATATGAAACTATTTAGATGTTTAGACTATTTAGATATTTAGAAAATTCCATTTGCTTTTATCCAAATGGTTAGTTCTGTCATTTCCCGTCTGCTATTAGACATCAGGAGGCCAAATCACACTCATTTACACATCCAGGGCTTCACCTGACATAATTGTGTCTGCCTACAACACACACACACACACACACACACACACACACAGTACATACAAGGCCCTCCTGCTAGGAAAATGTATTCGCTGTGCAAGCTGCCTGTCTTCTGACATGACATCATGTGATTGGTTGACACAGCCATCAGTGAAGACAGTCAGCGGCCAAGAAGTCTCTGAAAACTCACTGAAGTTTCAGGCCGGATTACTAAGCTTCTGGGAGGGCTACGAAGGCACCAAATCACTCTTTGGAAAGGCCTAGCTGTTAGCTATCATGCAGAGGTATTGGAGATGCTGTGACTTGATTTTAGGATTAATAATTCTACACAAAGACAATGTAATTCCATTATGGATTAAAAAGCTTCTGGGTGGCCTATAGTTGCATGGAGGACTTTGTTAAAACGGCACATTTCTCTGCTTCTAAACAAAAAAAAGGGGTTAATATTGTGTTCAATTGCTTCCAGTAAAAACTACAAAGGCAATATGTTGTCTTCACTTTGGATAATGGCTACTCTTGTGGATAAGCAGGTCCTGTTTAGCGTCACTGCCTGCTCTAGCTCTATGAACAAACTGCTTACAGGCTGGCTGCTGCTGATTTGCATACAATAATGTGAAGGGATTTTCCCATGGCCATTCCAGGAAGGTTGTGCACTTTTTAAAGTCCCATCTGAGATTATTATCACAGGCACACCAAGCAAACAGGGCATATGTTTCAGCTCTACACACAACTGCATGATAGAAAAGTGCAATTTTTGACAGAGCTTCGAGGCGTTGCACAGCCCCGACCAGAAATGTAAGGGCTAAAGCATCGGGTCACAATAAAAAAATATAGTGGCCTATCTCATATCACTATGCTTCATCATCAAAAACTAAAACATAGGCACAAATGTTTTTGTGTCTTTCATAACTGTTTAAATGGAAGAAACCATTTAACTATGTGATTACTTACTTTTATGGTAGAAGCCAGAGCCCGTCTACGGAAAGCCTGTTCACTCCCTATTCAGGGTAAATAGAGACAGCTAGCTAGACTATGCATGCATGCACACCAATTCTAAGCTTTAGTAAGGAGAAGCTCTGAGTTCCTCCTGTAAAATAGGATCCTCAGCCTGGATCATTCATTTTAGAGAAGCCTAATATACCCTGGAAGAGTGCCTTCTTAAGTAAAGTACATTTTCTTTCATCTATTGTAAGATTCATATTTTGTTGCTTTGGACAAAAGTGCCTGCTAAATACAATAACCATTTCAATCAGAAGAGACTTGTTTGCAGATATGCAAAAGGTTTTAATATACCACAGCATGTGGTGTACAATGTATTGGAGATTGGACTCCATCGTTATTAATACATTTAATATATTAATAAATTAATAGGGGTAGTAGGTAGTAGGGGTAGTGAACCAAGATGTAACCCCCCGATGGAATCCAGACACTGGTGGTGGCGGAGAAGCTGGAAAACCAGACCTAGGAGGCATCGGAGCGACAGACGGAGAACCAACAGGACGGGAGGTGGAAGGGGAGGAGGAGGGACAATGTCTTCCTGAAATGACAGCTGATAGCACAGGGAGAGAAGCAGCTTTTTAAACCAGTGATGAGATGCTGTGATTGGCCTATGGGATCCTTAGCCGTTCCTGATTGGTTTATCAGAAGGTGAACGCCTCCAGCGCTGATTCGCTTTAGGAGGGACTGATTACTTGTTAGGTCTTCCTGAAAGAATTTTCGCTGAGCTACATAACCATAACCCTTCCCAAAAGCTACAGTAAAGCTGAGAGTAGTATATGCCCTGGAAAAGAGCACCAATACAAGAGAAGCAGTGTACTCACTCACTTTTAATTGACGATCTGGAGGCCATAGAGTACACAATGTCCATATGCAAGTGCAAGCAATTGCCAAAGACGTTTAGAAGTATAATTTCAAATTATTTAATAACATTTAAGTGTACAAGTATGTATTGTCAGTAAAGTCAGTCAAAATGTTGCCATGGCCCACACCAATGAACAAGAAAGATTTACTCTAACAATGTAACCTTTAAAAGAGAGAAACAGAGAACTTTGGCTTTGCAATGCTACTGAATAACATTGGCTAATTAAGCAATTCAAGGAACACTGATGCTTGTATCAACACTGATTTTATAGATCACAAAGGCTACCCAAAAGGCTAACCGCTAGCAGGTTACCTGACAGCCACTGACTTTAATGTTACAGCCAAACTGCTTGACGTTATGACTTGAGGTGCATATAATGCGCACGCATGTGCACGCACACGCACACGCACACGCACACGCACACACACACACACACACACACACAGTCCCCTCCCTTCCTGAGAGTCCCTGTTAATTTGCCTACACATTACCACATCGTCATCTACTCTCTCTTCCATCCTTTCCTCAATCGCTCCCTGTCATGGTCACTCTCCTCCTCTCAGCTTCTTCCCTGTCATGATCATGTTGTTTCTACGTCTCTGTATAGCCAGCCACCTCTCCTCCTTCCTCTACTTCAGGTAATTCTGATGTTGAAGCAGCTAGTACAGCCCCAAACATGTCAGAAATTTTGGCACATTTTGAGGCATCTGCCTCTAGTTTCTTAATCCTTTTCTCCCGTAATTTCTCTGCACCTCCCTTGCGCTTTGGTGGTCGTTTGTCCATTTAAACGTGGATGCTAAACTTCCAGCGTAACTATTACAGCTCGCGTCTCAGGGACAGGAGTGTGGAAAGGGGTTCCTGGATTTGATTGGGTCAGGCCAGTGCTAATAAAGGAAATTAACCAACCTGTCAGTTCTTTATGGGCAAAAGTGCGTTGGCCCACCGGGAAAATGCCAGGTATGCCAGATGGCCAGACCAGGCCTGCCTATAGAGCAGGCCTAGACCATACTCTATAATTCAGACCCAACAATTCCCCCATGAGCAACGGAGGCAAGGAAAAACTCCCCTGTAACGCGAAACAACCTTTAGCGGAAGCAGATGACTCCAGGGGGAGGGCCCTACACCTTGATCACATTATGATTTACTCTCTCACAAGTTCCCACGAGTTCAGTCTCAGTTTTCACACCTAGGTCTGTGTTGATAGTGGAGCCTTACTCCTCCCAAACACTGTCGCATTCTCGTAATCTTACCTCCCTCAGAGATTCTAGTGAGAACCAAGGAGAGAAAAGACAAGAATTACTCCCAAAATGCTGGGCCAAAACCTAAACCTGCTTCCTCTGAAAGCCCCAAATACAATAGAGTTACACCATCAATTGTCTGGTGCTTTCCACATACAAGAGGGCAGCCATAGTTTCCAGTTCTGGGAATTTGTTATATAATACACACAGCTATAAGGAAACCAAGTAGGGTTTTTTGTGTGTCTGTATGTGTGTGTGTGTGTGTGTGTGTGTGTGTGTGTGTGTGTGTGTGTGTGTGTGTGTGTGTGTGTGCGTGTGCGTGCGTGCGTGCGTGCGTGCGTGACAGTCCTTACCTAAGGGGTAAAATTCCTAGTTTTTGTTTCCACAATATAATTTGTACGTTTTCCCTTTGATCACAGGGAGTTGCATGCTCAAGTTATGCAGAAATAAAAAAAAAAGTCAGTCAGCTGCCTTTGTAAGTGCTTTTACTGAGTTGTGTGAGCAAATTTTAAAGTGGCAGCAGTTGAGACGTCAGTCACTGTGTCAGCTAAGTCGTAAATTGGGCTCATCTCACCATTGTTCCCATCCAGTAAACTGACACCTCAATTACCTTTTGTCCTCCCATAACAGGTCCCATTGTGTGTTTGGTGACGGGTTCAGTTGCTGTGGAAAAGATTTACAACTCTGTTAGCGACCAAATGATGTAATAATCAGACATTTCTGGATCTCTTGAATGATTGACAGTTTCAGTAAACTGACACTCAACATCGCACAGTTGCATCTTTTGATTAAGATTTCAACATATCTGAAATGAATACATTAGCCTTGCGAGTAGTCTCATGGTTTTCTAAACAGGTCTCCGGGGAACAGGTCCGGGGCCCCGGCGGTCAGAGGCCAGAGCCTCTGTTTATAGTTACTGTATCACTTTCCGTTGGCAAATCTTTGCCCTTTTTTATTCTAACCTTTATTTTATCAGTTCTAACCTTTTATTTTATCAGGTAAGTCTCCTTGAGCACTACCGCTCTCCCTTAGGAAGCCAGTGCTGCATCTCATCCCCCTTATTTATTAGCTCCTCGGTCCTTGGCTGAACCGGAAGTTGTTTTGTCCCTCCTCGGTGAAGGCCGTCTCAAAGCTCTTATTTCTGCCCCGAGGACCGAGGACCGAGCATCGAGGAGGGCTCATCAAGGAGCTATAGGCGAGGATACACGAGAGCAGCCTTTCTGGAAGCCGCGCAGCTGATGGAGTTGCTAACTCCGCCCAAACAGTTGACGAATTCATGTGCTGCTTCAGAGGAAAGGACGTCTCATCCCTCTAAAACACATTTTGTTCGTTGCCTCTCTCCCCCCCTGTGATTTCCAGGATGGGAGAAAAACGTGCTCTGGTTTATTGGCATTTCTTTAAATCAATCACAACCATCTTGGGCGGCGCTAAGCTCCGTACGGAGCAACGGTGCTGCTGGAAAATAGTCTCGGGAAGGAACTTGTTCTGGTGAAACATGTACATTAAAAAGTTGTTTTAGTCGTGCAACAGAAAACTCAGATTGGACAGATAGTCTCGCTAGCTGTCTGGATTTACCCTGCAGAGATCTGAGGAGCAGTTAACCATAGTCCTCATATATTAATAATACGTCCAAAACGGCAGGCGTTACGGCTCTCGGGGACAGCTTCGATATATCAGACGTATATGATAAGATTTAACAGAACTATATATTATATCCAAACAAGCCTTAGTGATAAAGTTGAAGATTATATATAATATTTATTTAAAAAAAAACAGTTATCTGTCTGACATTTCCCTCTGGATACAGCCGGTTTCCCCCAGAGTGGCGAGGACCTGTATTTGGACCGGGATGGCACGGTTCCGACGCATTGCCCTCTCTACTGGACCCAATTCAGTACATAGATCCACAAGCTCAGCTTTAGAAAATCTAAATCGGCATATTAGCCAGTCATCGTCATGGTTCCTGAAGTCTCTTTTTCTCCTGATTCTTCCATTAGCGTAGTCCTCCTGCAGGGCCAGCAGGGCCATCATGCAGCGTTACGCACGGGGGTCACCGCAGTATTTATGATAACATTTATTTATGTTTACAGCAATTTGTGATTGTTAACACCTTGCCATCACAGCATCAACTAGTGGTGTCTCCCACCCCGAGATACAATTTCAAGACGAAATGTGTTTTAGGCAAACACACTTTTCTTCATGCAGGTTTTGTCACAAACAGTATTCAAGTTCAGACTGATAACGAGGACATTAAGTATAACGATTGCACGAGAGCTTAACGGCTGTATTTTCAGACTTTGACATTTGATGAGATATGCACAGTTTTAAAGACAGATATTTAGTTATTTACACTGTGTTGTGCAGTTTATCTTATGGTAGGGTATTTGATGCTGTCCTGTATTCCATGCAGTCGGGCGATCTCATCCTCCTGCGCTCCGTAGCGGACAATGTGACGGCGAGACAGCGCCGATTAAATATTAAGAACACATTTTTATTTAAGATTTGAGTTGGAGGTGTTTATGGAACAGTTATCACTCAGTACAAGCACAAATAACACTGCTGGATTTCATCTTCATGGTAACGTGGATGATGGAGTGAAAGAATGTGTGTGAGGCATCAATACTAGAAAATATTATATTAGAGTAATCTTAAAAATAATTTTCTTTCTGCAGTCTGACTTCAGTTCACCACCTCACCATCTGCGTCGCCAATTCTTATTTTGTCTCCAAAATGTGCGTACACATGGTTCAGAGTTTGCGTGTAGTAGCGCACATTCTCCCGTCAAGTTTGTTTTTTATAAATCACAACCTTTGCGTGGGAAGTGGCGTACACACGTTTTCAGCCCCGTTTTGTGCGTACGCCACGTTTATAAATGAGACTCCTGGTCCGTATGAGCACCGACTTAGTTTTTTTCTTTTCTTGACCCTCCCCTAAGCTACAAATATTTTTTCTTAACCCTTCCTGAGTGATCTTTTGGAAAGATGTTGCAATTATTGAATAAAAAACAAATTAAGAATCAACAAATCAACAGTGAAAACACTTCATACTTATTACTTGTTTTTATATAACTCTATATTTGAACAGAAATTGTCCATAGAATTTGATTCACACTAGTATTTTAGTTTAGTTTGGAATTGCGTGATTTGTGCTCCGACAACTTTTGTCCTCCACGGAGGATGGTTTTGGGAAGTTACAGTCCACGTTGTCACTTTTTTTGTGGCTTTTTACGACATTTTTGAAGTTTTATTTCTCAAATTTCTTGACTTTTTTTAAAGAGCACTTATCCATGCAGAGTATTTATGAACCGGCATCTTTAAAACAAGCTTAATAGAATTGTTAGCTACACATCTCATGTTCTGCACACAGAATATGAGCTGCTGCCCTCCAGTAGGAGGTTTAGAGTTCCTCGCTGCAGTTAAGCTCCTAAAGAGCTGCAGATAAAAGCCAGAACAGGCCTGTGTTGGCGATGGGTATCTGATTTGCGTTTATACACTGTTATTGTTGTGCTTGTGATCTCTGCACTGACACTATTTGTTTTTATTACTTATTTATATTTCTATCTTGAGGCAGTGGAAAGTGATCACGCCATTGACCAACAAAAACTTGGTCTAAAGTCAATAACGCAGCATTTCATTGTTATTTTAACAGCAAATTAGTAAAATGCTCCTAGGCATCGTGCACAGCGCGCGCACAATATGCTTGTTACACACACAGGGACGCACAGCAGCACACAAATAAAATAAAGATTACAAATAAAAATATTACACTGTGAAATGTGTATTATATGATCTGATTGCGCGCTTTCACTTCACGCACGAGCAGATCAGTTTCTTCACCGGAAAATCTCTCCTTCCTGCTAACCCTGCTTAGCAAATCCTCCATCATAACAGCAATGCTCCAAAGTATAAATGCGCCTGGATTTTAAAGGGAATGGGAGATGACACTCTGATTGGTTTGTTGCATGTTACGCCCAAAACACACCTGACACTAAGTACAACCCTTTTGAACTATGTGCTGTTAAACTAGCAAAAGTAGATTTGAACATGACCTAACACGCCAGGCGCTTCACCCGGTGTGCTTACGTTGTTAAAATAGGGCTCATTATGGTTAGTTGTATGGCATTGTACTGCATCTGTTGTACATGGTGTTTGTTGTACATGTCTGTTTGTTTGTTCTTTGTTGTATTATTTTATGGCTGCAGCATGGGTTAGGTACCCGAGACAAATTTCCATATTTGCCATATTGTATTACATTCACACACAAGATAATTAATATTGAAGAAAACAAAATGCACAGGCTGACCTTTTCCAATCATTACGCTTAATAGCAAAACGTGACTCGTAAACCTTGGCCCTCTGACCCACCTTCCCTCATCAGATAAAAAGCGAACCAACAGCCTTACTTACTGTGTCCTCTCCTATAGGCTACTGCATGATAATTTCTTAAGCAAAATGCAAATCCTCTTTACAGATAATCTCACCACAAGCCGTGTGTGCACTTCAGCAGAATATGGGTGCATGACCGCCACCTCTCCTACCACACAGAACCAATAAAATATAATAACCCTGCACAGCCAGCAGGATTCTATTTGATAGAGAGATAGATAGATAGATAGATAGATAGATAGATAGATAGATAGATAGATAGATAGATAGATAGATACTTTATTCATCCCGAGGGAAATGTTAGGCATCCAGTAGCTTAGACAGCCATAACACAACAAACACACATACACACACACACATATATCTCACATAAAAAAATCACTCACAGAAATGTAAAGAGTTAACAATTTGTAAAGTGATTACAAAGGTCTGGTATGGACTGACCATGTGATGCAGTGACCATGATAAGGTGCTATGGTAGAGTGTGTGCAATGGTGGTAGTGCAAAAGTGAACACTGCAGGGATTGAACAGTTATTATGAAATATGAACTATGAAAAGACAAGAATGTAAACATAATAGAATTGCTTGACAAACAAGAAAAGAAATGAAATACTTTAAGAACAATATATAACAGGGAATAAGATCACAGTCTGGATTGTGTAGGATGGCTAATATAACCTATAAGACAGTCAGGTACAGCAGACAAAGTGATATAATGGTGGTAGGGGCTGAGACAGACAGGCTCATGCTGAGGGAGACAGGCTCATGCTGAAAAGTCCATCTTCCCCCTCCCCCTTTGTGTGGTATTGAAGAATTGGATGTCCCTGGGGACAAAAGACCTCCTCAACCTCTCTGTTGAGCATGACAGTGACAGAAATCTGCCACTGAACATGCTGGCGGACTTCTGTCACTGTCATGCTCAACAGACAGGTAGTTTGCACAGGAACCGCTAGCCTGCAACATCTGCAACAAGTTCCCATGAACATACTGTACACGCAGTCTAGTCAACATGCAAAAGAGAGGGATTGATTTGGATTTTTTTGCATGTTAACGACACAACATCACCATCACTGTCTGATTATCTTACTGCACACATTTCAAATTAACCAGTAGCTTACATTTGCAGAAGAGCCATGCAGAAGGCCAAATACAGCACACACAGCCAGCCGCAAGACAAACTGGTAGATCAGTGTGACACACACACACACACACACACACACACACACACACACACACACACACACACAAACACTCACTTGGAGATTGCAGTTAAATCCGCAGCCATTGTGCAGGTCAGGTCATAAAAATCAACATTTGATTGATAGGTTGTGGGTGAGAATTCATATTTATATTAATACATTTTCTAAAATGTGATCATAGCAGAGAGCAGAGCTGTATGTACAATCTACTACTGTGTGTTGCATATGTGCCTGCACATTGTGTCAATGACGATAAATGAATTCTTTTTTTTGTGACACTGTTTTCAACCTCTTGGACTCTTTTTCCCATGTTTTTGTTGCTTTTTTCGGCGTTTTTATACGTTTTATTCAAATGATCAGTATTTTAACTGAGGTACACACATAATTTCCGACAAGACAAAATAAGAGTTTACTTGCAGAACGTCATGGGCGAAATAATCACTTTTTTCGAATATTTTATTTTTATGAACATTAGGAGTCGAAATCGTAATCGCGATTAAAATTTCAAATAATTGCACAGCCCTACCTAGGGGGCTTTACAACTATTCAGTGTGCAGCTAATTCTTTCTCTTTCACTTTGAGCACTTTTATCTAGCACCTATCCCACTGGTTTGTTTGGATCCGGCACATTCCTTCTTCTGTTTAAACTATAGACTTTTAATTTCTCAGCCTCTGGTGCTGGGTGTAAGACTCCATTGTTGTGTCCAAGTAGAAAGATAAATATGCAGGAATATACAGCATAATTACTTGCCAGTGGTCACAATTATTTGTTTTGGTCTCGACAAGATCTTGTGAATAGTTCAGAGCACTGAAAAATGTGGGAGTATTTTCACTTTCTACTGAAGCGAGACTTTCATCCTTTGTCAAGAGTTTAGTTAATTAATGCTTAATGATGTTTTCATCTGGATTGTGGGATTTGCTTGTCCTTTTGAAATGACAGATTTGAATGTGAAATCTAACATCTTTCAGTCAGCAATAACAACAAAAGCAGTGCAAATACCAATAGAATTTAATATAAAATTATCATTTATATATATCATCAGATAGAACCATTTCAAGTTGCTGATTTTCTTCCCCTGTTGGCAAAATAAAAAATATAAGTCCTTCCAAAGTGCTTAAAAAAATATTTGACGTGTCTCCCTTGTTTTAAACCACCCCTCCTCTTTCATAAATGTCATCCGAAAATTAGAACCTTGTTACCATGACTATTGAAACAACTGAAACAATCTCATCTTGACTGTTTTGTCCATCATCTGGCTTGACTTTTGTGAGTTGATCTGAAATCAGTTGCAAGCTCGGAGAACAAAGTGACACGAAGCAGGGTTCAGTTCACAATGTCCATCAAAGGTTTATAGAGTCACACAAGAATATATATATATATATATATATATATATATATATATATATATATATATATATATATATATATACATCTACAATGTAAATAGTCATGAAAATAAAGAAAACGGACACACCTTCTACATACTGTATATATATATATATATATAGTACAGGCCAAAAGTTTGGACACACCTTCTACATACTGTATATATATATATATATATATATATATATATATATATATATATATATATACAGTACAGGCCAAAAGTTTGGACACACCTTCTCATTCAATCCGTTTCCTTTTTATTTTCATGACTATTTACATTGTAGATTCTCACTGAAGGCATCAAAACTATGAATGAACACATATGGAATTATGTACTTAACAAAAAAGTGTGAAATAACCTGAAAACATGTCTTATATTTTAGATTCCTCAAAGTAGCCACCCTTTGCTTTTTTTGATAACTCTGCAAACCCTTGGTGTTCTCTCAATGAGCTTCATGAGGTAGTCACCTGAAATGGTTTTACCTTCACAGGTGTGCCTTGTCAGGGTTCATTAGTGGATTTTTTTCCCTTATTAATTGGGTTGGGACCATCAGTTGTGTTGTGCAGAAGTCAGGTTGATACACAGCCAACAGCCATATTGGACAACTGTTAGAATTTATCCCAGGTAAAAAAGTAGTATACTTTAGTGTATTAGAAATATGAATGAAGTACACGAAGAATAAAACAAGTATGCTTCTACTTGTTGTGCTTTATTTAAAGAGTATTTAATATGTACTTTTTAAAAGTATACTTCAAAATAGATGTAATTAAGTTCAACTTCAGAGTCCAAAAAGAAAGTATACTAAATTACCAGTAATCAAATTATTTTTTAAATGTACTTTTTGAAAGTGTACTTTGTTGTTAATGTATTTTAAATTGTATAGAAGTTTTTTTTTTTTTTAAGTGTATTAAATTTGACATACTTAGAGTGGCAATTCAGTGTATTTATGGGAAGTATAGTTTTTGGAAATTAATTGTTAGTATACTTTTTTAAAGTGTACTATGATCTCACTTCATTAGAAGTGTGACTTCTATACACTTTATACAGTACACTCTAAAATAAGTTTATTTTTAGTGGCATATCAGAGTACTTTCATAAAATATGTTAAAATACCAAAATGTATAGTGGTAACTTAGTGTACACTTATAGTAAGTACACTTATTTTTAATACAGAGTTAGTATAATTTTTGAAAGTGTACACTAATTTCACTTCATCAGTAGTGTAATCTTAGTACACTGTAAACAAAGTGCACTAAATATAAGTGTACTTTTATTAGCATATCAAAGTACACTGAAAAAATGGGAAATAGCAGGTCTTTGAATTTACAAAAATGAATTTAGAATATGCTACGCAATTAATTTATATTCCTTTCAAGAACATGGTTCAATCATGTAGACTTCAGGTGTTTTTGAAAAATGTTAACTGTATAGATTCTTTTTGCGTTGATTGAAATTGATTGAATTGAACATTTTAAATGATCGAATTAATTTGGTCACTACCGGAAATGGTATATTTGAATCAAATGGCACCAGGAAGTGTAGGTGGCACTTCCCGGGTACTTACACCAACCGTTTATATACTGTCTATGCTGCCAACACAGGCAAACTGTTTCAACAAGGACATCGCCCAAACAAGAAGAATGTGAAGAAGAATGTTGCAGGATTAATTCTACAGCAGCCATGTGTTGTCTCCTTCACGAAAAAGTCAATCAAATCAATCAAAATGATTTTGTTCATGTTCATAATGTTTTTGTACTGCATGTAACAGTTACAAAAGTCCGTTCACTTGTTTGTGCATTCTATAAATATATTGATTTTCTTGTAACTAAGTTAGCTAATACCATCACTAACTAGTGATTAGCATTAATAATTGTGTTTCTCCCCCTGACGGTCCCGCTCCTAACAACGGTATTTCAATGTAGCTAACGTAATGTTAATGGCAGCCGGTGAAGAGGAGCCAGTCAGCCTCATAAGAATGAGTGTTAAATAAATCATTAAGTTTTAATATAAATGAAGCAGCGTTTTTAAGGTCGGACTCAAACTGGATTTTTAGCCCACCTTGTTCACCTCACTGATTCTAAATGTTTTCTTTCATAGGCTCCTATTTGAACAGCATACACAATCAAATGCTTTATAGTGGTAAGTGCTGTCATATTTGTTTTTTCTTTGTATATTCTTTGTATTTTTTTTTTTTTTTTAATTGTTTACAAATGAAAATGGACCTACTCTCACAGATATCGCCATTTTAAACTTTAACAGTATCAGAAACATTAAAACACCAACTGGTTGTTTAGTGTTATTTCTTTTTTTGAAAAACATTAAGATTTTAGAATTGTGGAAAGGTTATGTAAAATATTTTACATACCACAATTTATTGGCAAGAACAACTCTTAAATTGTAAGGCCATACGTCTATTTATTTTTCATCTTTCTCCTACTATATTCATCTTTTTTGTCTCAGTTTTAACCTTTTCTCTATTTATTTTCTTACTTATCTTCATATTTGTATCTTTCTTTGTCTTTACTGTCAATCTCTTTCCTACGTGATTTGAAGTTGACAGCAAGGCTAGTACCTTTGTAGTAACCATGTTGTAATATTCTTAGAGAAATATGTACCCATATGACAGTGTACACCAGTAGTTGACTTCAAAGTGTAGTGTGTTTAAAAAAACAATGCAATCCACATGTTTATATATGTTTATTACAGTTAATAATAATTAAATGATCTAAGTACTACTAAGTGTGGTAAAGCCACATATTTTTGCAATCTGCACTTTAGTTTGTGTGATTTGTATCTGACTTTCATATGAACGTTAACACCAAGCTTGGTCAGTGCTCAATATACTACTGTGATTGAAGTAGTTAAATAATAGATGTCATTCATATAAATTCATGCATCACCTAATTTCATCATCACATACAGGCCTGGCCTCCAGGAAATAACAGTTTGTTTAATCTATCTAATCTTGTTTTGTTCATACTATACAAGGATGTATTACTTGTCTTTGTTGAATAATACAGAAGACAAAGAGCTTAAAAAATTATTTAATATTAAATTGCAATCACAATATTTGTGGGGAAAAAATCGCAATTAGATTATTTTCTAAAATCGTTAGCCCTACTTACTACTCCCTTATGATTTAATACTTGTGTATTTGTTTCTCGATTGGTCTTAGTGACTGCCCTTTTTTTTTCTAAATAGAGCATGGATGAAGACGCCTTCAACAAGGCCACTGAAGAAACCAGTGTTGGGATTTATGTTCTTAAAGAACATGATACAAGTGATGAACCAGGGGACATTGGTATTGTCCTTGAAGGCATCAAGATGTTGCAAGATCTTTATAATGTAGCATTACCTGTTGCTACGCTGTTTGGACTAATGTACAGTATGCCCTGAACTTCAGCTACCCTGCTGATCGCCTTCAATCCAAAAGATTTGCATGGAACTTGATGGAGGGAAACTTACCAACAAAGCACTTGCTCTAAAAAACAGGCTCTTCCAGTGAAAGGGCCAGAGAGACTGCGCCATCAACCAAACAGCGTAGTTGTCCCTAAAGGCATCGTTGGTATGGCTGTACTCTTTGGACTAGCTTTTTTTTGTTTGAATTAACTGGACAGGATTTGCATGGAGCTGCATGGAAATAACCTTTTGCAAACCAAGCAAAAGTTTTCTCTCTACAAAACAGACTCCTTCATTAAAGACCAACAAGCATCTTTGGTACTGCTATACCAGATGTTTTTTTTTTTTACACAGGGTTAACATTTTTTGTCATTTGAAAAACTACTTTGAAAACAAAGTGCACAATTTAAAGGGTAACTTTGGGTTTTTCAACTTGGACCCTATGTTCCTCTGTTGTTGTTACTGATGGGAACAACGATCTTCGACATTGGTCCAGTATAAAGCGAGTAGGTCTGTCACGATAACAAGTTTTGCTGGACGATAAATTGTCCCAGAAATTATTGTGATAAACCATAATCTTGTTGTCCCTAGACCATTTTAATCTAATATAATGATAATGGCATAATAATGCAGGTACACTTTTTCAAAGATCAATAAACTTTTATTTCTAAGGAATTTTTAACACTAGAACTGGAAGATATTTTAAATATCCACAATATGTCTTTGATCTCCTTTAGTAGGCTATGTTGTCTTTCACACTGTTGTACAGTTGTGGAATTGCCGCCAGGGCACGTATGTTCCCCAGGCAATTGGTACTGACCGTCAAATGTTTGCATTATTCCTCGAGTGTTTGTGCGATAGACTGCAGACTCTGTACTGCTGTTAACAATTTTTTATTAAAAACTAAATATTACATTTAAATAATATCATATAATTAATAAATTATATCTATCTATATCTATGTGGCTATCTGCCACATGGCAAGTAAATATTTTTACCATAATAGTTCTGTTTTTCAGTCTTCATTTTGGTGAAGGTGCAGCTACTTTCTTCTGCTCCTCTGCAGGTCGGAGCTTTGCGGGGGTGCGCCGACACACACATGCGCGCACACACAAACAAACACTGGCGCCACTTTCCTGAAACCGCTTGCAAGACATTGGCCACAGCGGCGTGTATGTCCGAGCACAACGGATATCGTTCATATTCTTTTTTTTTGACGCTGCCTTAACTGTTCAAGGGTCCTGCTTTTGCCAATATCTGGTTGCTTTTGTGTTTTACTTTTGTGTCAATAATAAAGAACCTTTTCTGAATTGCAATTTGTAATCTTTTGATGTAATGCACTTGAACTGAATTGTAATATAATACACTTAGAATTCTTTTTCACCTGGGATATTATGGCAAGAACCAATCAGCTAAGTAAAGAGAAACGAGTGGCCTCATTACTTTAACAAATAAAGGTCAGTCAGTCCGGAAAATTGCGAAAATTTTGAATGTCCCCAAGTGCAATCGCAAAAACCATCATGCGCTACAACGAAACTTGTTTGGGCCAAGAAACACAAGGAATGGACATTAGACCAGTGGAAATCTGTGCCTTGGTCTGATGAGTCCAAATTTCAGATCTTTGGTTCCAACCGCTGTGTCTTTGTGCGACGCAGAAAAGGTGAACGGATGGATTCTACATGCCTGGTTCCAACCGTGAAGCATGGAGGAGGAGGTGTGATGGTGTGGGGGTGCTTTGCTGGTGACACTGTTGGGGATTTTATTCAAAATTGAAGGCATACTGAACCAGCATGGCTACCACAGCATCCTGCAGCGACATGCCATCCCATAGTTGGACCATCATTTATTTTTCAACAGGACAATGACCCCTAACACACCTCCAGGCTGTGTAAGGGCTATTTGACCACGAAGGAGAGTGATGGAGTGCTGCGCCAGATGACCTGGCCTCCATAGTCACCGGACCTGAACCCAATCGAGATGGTTTGGGGTGAGCTGGATCGCAGAGTGAAGGCAAAAGGGCCAACAAGTGCTACACATCTCTGGGAACTCCTTCAAGACTGTTGGAAAACCATTTCAGGTGACTTCCTCTTGAAGCTCATCAAGAGAATGCCAAGAGTGTGCAAAGCAGTAATCAGAGCAAAGGGTGGCTACTTTGAAGAATCTAAAATATAAGACGTTTTCAGTTATTTCACACTTTTTTGTTAAGTACATAATTCCATATGTGTTCATTCATAGTTTTGATGCCTTCAGTGAGAATCTACAATGTAAATAGTCATGAAAATAAAGAAACACATTGAATGAGAAGGTGTGTCCAAACTTTTGGCCTGTACTGTGTGTATATATGTATATGTATATGTTACCTGCCCTTTCTCTGCTTTGCCCGCCCAGAGAATTTGGCCCACCCATGAGAGAGAGAGAGACATCATGGCTTTCAAACGAGCAAAGTGGCAGTTGGTCAAGAGAGGCATTGCTGTAGTGATAACAACAGATAGTATCGAGTTATGACCTCTCCTTAACTATGACCCTTACTATCTCAGGCTCCTGCCAAGAAGGTTACTGCTTTTTTATGACCTTTACTGCCAACAGTAAACGTTGCTGCCAACTTTGTAAATGCCTGATCCATATAAGCTGGAAGCTGTCAGAATGACCTTCACACAATGGTAAGGGCCTAACTTGACAAGTCTGGATAATCACATGGGCAAAGGCAGCCCAAGGTTTTGTTTGTAGCAATCTGATTAATTTAAAATTAGTTAGGGACTACATAGTCTTGCATAGCCGGACCTTCCTCCACAGCGATGCGGATGTGGGTCTGGCTAGTCCACACAGCATTCTGGAATGGGATAAAAAGGTGCTCTGGTTTATTGGCATTTCTTTAAACCAATCACAATCGTTCAAAAGTAGTTTTAGTTGTGCAACAGAAAACTCAGATTGGACAGATAGTCTAGCTAGCTGTCTGGATTTACCCTGCAGAGATCTGAGGAGCAGTTAACCATAGTCCTCACAAACCCACCGAAGTTTAAAATGCCTACACAAAGTTGTTGAAGTTGTAGTAGTTTTTAAGAACCGTTTGCACATAATTTCCAGTTATTGGGACACGTCGCATACTTTTAGCTTATTCCAGCTCTAGGCAATTTGAGAAACTGTGGCTGTCAACAAATAATAATACTGTAGTAATAATAATAATAATAGAAAAAACTGGCACAAACATAGTGGGATGGATGACTGTGTGAAAAGTGTAAAATGAAAGTTTAAGAGGTTAGTTTAATAAGTAACTTTGGAGATAAGCATAATGACTCTCTCATGTGTTTATCCAGTGACAATGCACTGAGATCATAGCAGTAAATATCCACCCCTCCCTCCTTCCCTTTTATATTTTCTGGCACAGAGTGTGAGGTTTCCAGTAAGCTACGTGCTACTGACACATTCTGGCCTTTTGCCAAATCTACCTGCCAGACAGGTATGTTGACCTAGTAGGAGGAGAGTTGTGTTGCTCTCACAGTACTCAGTGTGTGTGTGTGTGTGTGTGTGTGTGTGTGTGTGTGTGTGTGTGTGTGCGACTGTGTGTGTGTGTGTGTGTGCGTATTTGTTTTCGGAGATACTTAATTAACAGGTCTAACAATGGCAGTGAGTGAGGATTAAACCAGGTGTGTTATTGTTGTTGAAAGGGCTCTCAGGGTTGGCGATGAGTGAAAGATTAATACATTCTTGGATCATCTCCACTCCACTGCCACAATGAGCAATTTCAAGAGTCTTTATCAAATCAATATGTTGAATTGGTACGAGAAGGACTCAATGGGATTGTATTGTGTACTGACTGTTTTGTTCTTGGGGTTATATACAGTGCTACTTCCAAAATGTAAATAGATTACTAGTTACTGACATTTGAGAGTAATTAGTTATATTACAATATTACTGTCTCTGAATTGTAATGCTTTACACTACTTGCATTACTTTCACCAAAACAAGTTTGACTTGGCAGGTAGCTTGTGAATTTCACCGCCGGATCAATAAAGTCTCATCTTTATCCACTTTAATACGTCATTGATTATTCATAATATTTTGTATAATTAATATGAATATGCAAAGTAACTAAAGATATAAAAATAGAGAAGTAAAACGTACAATAGGCAAGTAGGAGAAAATGATAAAAAGTACCTTACAGTTGTAGTGAAGTATGGCATAGTTACTTTCTTCCGCTAATAGAATGCAATGATATTTACATGCAGCAAGCCTAAACATTAATTCCCGACATGTTATTATCTGTCAACAGCTCGGACACACTGCTGTCCGCGCTGACGTACCGTCACACATATGTTGTCCTTACCGTCTTTGGTTCTGGCTCTGAGTAGTTGTGGAACTCCACTCGGTAGGCTGGCAAAGCTATTTAAAGAAACACTGTGTAACTTTTCCCGCTATGGTCCCCCTACAGGTTGGAAGCGGAATTGTCCATTACGTGACATTGTGCAAGTTTGCCTGATTGGGTAGCGGATCTGTAGTTCGAATGAACTGGACAATGTAATGGACAATTCCGCTTCCAACCTGTAGGGGGACCGTAGAGGGAAAAGTTAAATAGTGTTGTTAAGTCACTTTAAACATTGGATGAAGTGATTCTTTTCTCTAACACAGATGATGCTGAACTGAGAACTGAGCCTACTAGCAAGCTAACGAACTAACTAGCCAGCTAGCCGGCCACTAAATTAGTAAAATGTAACACCTTAATGTTTCATTCACACACTCTTGTCACGGCGTAGAAAAGCACAACGCTCTCGCCAGATGAGTGACAACTTTGTTCGACTCATTTTCTATAACCAGTGTGTAGCATAAAAGCACAGTGGGTGGAATTAGCAAGCTAGCTAGCTAACTATCCAACAAGCTACCGAACAAGCTTAGTAACTTTATACCTGCTAATATAGCGGACTTGTGGAAAGATACTTCATTTTTTTTTGTCATGACTAATGTCATGCTAAATGACTCAGCATTATCTGTATTAGAGAAAACTCACTTTATCTGATATCTACGGTGAATAAAACAGCCTTCCTGCCTACTTACTAAAGCAATTCGCTCTCTTGCCCGAGTCCCACAAAGTGCAAGTGGTCACTATGTCACCAAGCTTCCAAGCACCACCAATTCTGTGAGGGTGCACAAATTAATTTCGTTGATCCACTTTCTGGTGTGTGACTGGGCACTGAATCCTAGCAGTCGTTGGCACCTGAGGAAATTCTTTTACAAAGGACAAGTCATCCAGTTGTTATCATGCCATAGCATCTCTAACAGACCAGACCTGTTGTACAACCAAGCTGAAACCAAAACCACCATCTGTCAGTGTCAGTTGGAAGAAGCAGACAGAGGTGTGTTAACCACAAAAGCTCATTTTTGCTGCTAAATGTATGAAAAGCTTGCTTTGTGTTGCATGAGAATATGTGTTGAGAGATGCTTATTTTTGGTATTTTGTGTTGTCTTTGTAAAGCTGTGGAACGGACAGAGTCCAAAACAAATTTCCTTTCGGGGACAATCAAGTATATCTTATCTTATCTTATGTTGAAAATCTAACAATGGTGGATTGATAAAATCTTTTGAGTCATAATGCCGTCAGGTCTGAACGCACCAAGGTAACTCACAGCTTGTCGGTAAAAGGCCATGGTGGCAGTATGATTGTTGGCCATGGCTTTAAGTGAATGTTGTTGTCAAATCTAACATTCTGTTAGATGCACTGAATCAAAACATAATCACATATATGTGTCCTTGAATATACTTTCAAGTTTAAGTTCAGTTCTTTTTTTAAACCATAACATTTGTTTAATTCAATTGTTTTTCTCAGGAACAAAAACCATAATGAATTAAAAGATGCAAACGTATAACCAGAAACAGTAACACTTTACTTGAAGGTATCTACATAAGAGTGACATGACACTGTCATGAACACATGACAATGTCATGACACATGAACCCTAACCGGAACCCTAACTTGAATGACAGTGTCATGTCACTCTAATGTAGATACCTTGAAGTAAAGTGTAACCCCAGAAACTCTCACTTTCTTTACAAACTTTCTCTCTCCTTTGTGGAGACTTTCATGTTGTAAGGTTTGTTGGAAGACTGATGGTAGAAGGAGTCCAGATTTAAGAAGTATAGTAGAAGCACCAGTATATCTTCAGTATAATGTTTCAACTCTTCAAAGATAAACCTTTGTGCAAAAATAAACAGTGCAACAGGGCCTTGTGGAAAAGAAACTAGCCCAGAGGGATGTGAGAGAGAGTGAGACTTATGACCTACAAAGTGCCAGTAAGATGTTGTTACCGTCTTTATGGCTTGCACTTTCCGTGCATATGTGCTATGATAATGTGGACTATGAACCATATGTTGAGTGTGTTTTAATTTCTTGTAACTACATTTCAGCATGTTTTCATGTCACAAAAGTTTCATACTTGAGGCATCTGCAAAACTTCCACAGACAACAAAGCGTATTCCACTTTGTTTTTTGATATCATATCATGTTAACAAGAGCATACTTCTGGTGGTTATGGAATTGTATTAACCTAGAAATCTAGACGCACCCTAGTGCACCAACCGTTTATCCCGCCCCTCGGATTGAGCCCTGCCAATGGTGAGTTCCCAGACCCAACATCTTGATGGGTTCTGGTTTGTCAGGCTAGAATTGTATGGTTGTGTTAAGACAACTAAAAATAAGGTTTGGGTAAAACTGTGAGTAAAGAAAGAAGGAAGGGCACAAGTACAAAAAAAGTCACTAATTGCAACATCCCCAGTTCGGTTCCATGCATTTTTGTGTTTCAGCTTTTGTGCAATCCAAAAAAGGTAAAAATGCAAAAAGAAATCTCAGTCAACATTGATTTGAAACATTGGATGGATAAGACCATAGGCTGCTGTCTTCAAAGTCTTATGTCTATAAGGGTTTGACTACAACTTATTCAATGTTTTTATTTAATTTTAGGCCTTAAAGTCTTACATTTGCAAGTATTCTGTTTTAGGTCCAAATAGGTCTTAAATGTTTCTACGCCCATGTAACGCTTCCTTTAATGCTCATTGAAATGTATTTTTTTATTTTTTTATTCTGTGGTGTTGTAATTCTTTCTTTCACTAGTCCAAATATAATTTGCTGTATATGTAAGGATCATTATTTCTCTGTCGCTTTTATTACATTTTAATAACTTCATTTACTTTTCAAGTACTTTTGTGACCCTGCATTTCGTTGTGCTTTTATGTCATCATATAGGTCTTAAATTTCATTCATAATGGTCTTAAAAAGGTCTTAAATTTGACTGGTTGAAACCTGCAGAAACTCTGGAATAAAGAGTTTATTTTTGGAGGAGCACTGCAGACAAAAGGTGGGTGATAATTGTATCATGCGAGTTTAACACACATCTTTACTCCAGTTTCACATCTTCCATCCTTCATGATGGTTACAGATATATCAATAAGATTACAGCATTAAAAAATAAAAGTCAATCCCAAAACAGCAAGTACTTGTCAAAATGTATTTTTTCAATATAAACAATATGCCATTAATTAAAAGATATTACAAATCGTATGATATAAACTCAACATACATTTATCAATCCAAAATGGATTAATCACATTAACACGTTAAAAAAATCACAAAAACGGCGTGCAACTGATTTCTGTCTGATTAATTACAAGTGATGAACATGTAAATTACATGTGACATAGTTACTCCCAAAACTAATTTTTACACTGTGTAAACACACTTTATAATAAGTGATACCGATAGACATGTAGTGCACATCATTACTGTATTAGTGTGAATTAACATCACTTATTTCACCCTAGTTCTCTCTGCTCTGTCTTTGTCCTTCACTTTTGAGCTTAACCTTTAGAAGACCACATTTCCAAATTTGGTCCTACATTCAGATACACAACTCATTTACATTTACATGGAAATACGATGGTGACATTAGTACGCTTTTTGAATAACAAGACAGTAATAAGAAAGTAAGAAACAAGAAATATAACGTTTTCAGTGCCACAATAGTCATTATCTCCCGTATACCAAAGAAAACTCCATAGTGACAGATGAGGATGAGTTAGTCCTTCATCACTAAAGAAACTTAAACACAAACATTAAAGTGAATTCTGTACATTTGTAAAAAAAAAAAAAAAAAAAAAAAAAAAAGACTCTAAGTGCTTACTGAAACTCACAAGCATCCAAAACGATGTCCATTTAAGTTACTGTGCACATAGTAAAGTTTTGCTGTGGCAATCAAATACACAAAACAGGTACAACATTAATATCGGTTCATAAAACCTACTAGAGCCAAAAACACTGGCTTACATTTTCTGCAACATCTTCCTTTCAAGAGGAAGTTAGTGTCTGGGGGCAGCAAGGCTTTTTGGTTTCTAGTGACAGACGTCTTACATGCCCATGCCAAGCTCCTCCATCTTCCACCCGCTCGAGTTCTTTCCAAATTTGTATACGAGCCTCCGGCCATCAACTCGCTCCAGGATCTCTCTTTTATAGTAATACCTGAGGGAGAAGGAGGCTTAGTTAGTCATGGTTTAAGACATAAAGTATGCAGTTCCCTTTAGCATCTGCTGCACTTTACTGAATTAAAGTAAATGAAAATGTCAGAAAGTGACTTCTAGTCTCTTTCAGGGAAGACAATACAGGCAAAAACATCCTTTTTTATTTTGAGTTTTTGGGTTATTTTGCTTCCACAAAATCTTTTAGACTAGTGGGCAAAAACAAACCCATCTAAAATACACATTTAGACGTTTATTTGACTACACTCTGTCTATTTGCGCCTGTAAATTTCTCCTAAACTTACCAAAATGGGTCATTTGCATATTTAAACATAAAACTTTCAGAAAACTTGTAATACAAAAATAATTGTCTTAATGTAGGTAATCACCTGCAGTGTCTCCCCTTAACAATATTCTTCCACTATAGTGACCAGACCAGGATTAAAGTGGCACACTAAACACACTTGTAGAAAGTCTCGTGTGGCTCTATAGGAGCTTTGTCAACTGACATCATCAGGCTTATCTTGGCTTAGAGACTTCAAAGTTGGAGCAAAAAGCTTGTGTTATAAACTGCGGGTGTGGTAAATCATTACATAAGCCCTTTAAATTTGGCCAAACAAGATAAAGCTACCAGCATAGCTTTGGGATGTTTGCTTTTTCAGCCTCTAAGTCAGGGGTCGCTAACTTTTTAAACATAAAGTGCAATTTTTAAATGTTCTTGTTAACCAGTGTGCCATATCAGCATTAAGCCTGCCATCATCTACCAAGGCAGAGTTATTTTTTTTCTTTTGTGCTACATTCTTTGAAGAAAGTAGCACGAAGAAGAGTGCTAGCCAATCAGAGGCAGAGTAGAGAGGATCTTCGAAGAATCCAGAGGGTGAAAAAGTCAATCAAACTACTGTAAATAGATGTGCTCCTGCCATTGGCTGTGAAAGAGGTCCTTTGGCATGCAGATTGGAACATTTCCAAAATCGTGTCAAATTTGTGTTTTAGGCCTTGGCCACAATGCCAGACTCTTGAACTTCTGAACCACGTATAAATGCTGAATCATTTCAGATTCAGGCAGATTCAATGGATAGCTGACGAAAAGAATCAAACTCAAACTCTCCCCTGTTAGCTGCTACATGAACTCACCTCATGGCCCGGCTGAGTTTTTCATACGTCATGCTGCTGTTCTTCTTCTTCTGGCCCCACATCTGAGCTACGGCCTCGGACTTGAGGAACTTGAATACACCCTCGCGGCGGTCCTCCCACTTCATTAGGCCCTGGTTCTTCTCTGGGTGGATCAGAATGTCCCTGATGAACTCCCACAGGTGAGTGCCACGAGGAGCTGCAAACAAACAGTGACAGTGGGGCACAATGAGCTAAATGTGTGCGTGCATTGGAGCATACAGTAAGCATAAGCATGGCAGTCAGATATGCATCTGTAGCCTGATAAAGATGCAAAGTAGAACAGTAACAGTAAAACAGCCCAGCAGTGTTCATGTACAGATGCCTTTTGAAACTGTTTTACATGATTAATGACAGTATGCTGATTCTCCAAACATGGCCTTACCGTGTTTGTTTTTCTTGGGACTGCCATACATTCTGCTGCTGCTGTTGCTGCCGTGATCTCTGTTGACTTTGGGAGGTCGTCCCCGTGGTCGCTTCAGTCGGCACTCTTCTTTCTCTGTTTTGATGTTCGCCTCTGTCAGCACAACAGTTAATTGTCAGACGTTTACTTAAACTCACAGACGCCGCTGAGACTGTGGAATGCAAAGAACCTCGAGCCCATTTCGGACCAAAGATTTGTGGCAAGACCAAACCGTTTTAGAACGTTGCAGGGAAAAGTTGCAGCGGCCTGAACCGGCCCGTCTTAGTACGACACAACCGGCCCGTCTTAGTACGACAAAACCGGCCCGTCTTAGTACGACACAACCGGCCCGTCTTAGTACGACACAACCGGCCCGTCTTAGTACGACACAACCGGCCCGTCTTAGTACGACACAACCGGCCCGTCTTAGTACGACACAAGCCGGCTGATCGGATCCGCTAAACGTGTCGACGTCAAATGACGTTCCTCGTGGCCCACCTTATTCTGCCTCTGATTGGCTAACCCTGGTATTCTTACCCTAACCAGTCTCCACTCCCCGTGCCTAAACCTAACTAACTGTCGACCATTCTAACAGATCCGATTTAGGATCTACCCTGCGACTCAGATGGTCACGTTTCCAGAGGCTGGTTTAAGAACGTAAGGGACATCACCTGTTTCAACAGAATAGAGAAGTCAGCTTGTAAAGTCAGCTACAAACTATAGAAATAAAATGATCCATAATCCATTTTATTTCTATGTTACAAACTGTCAAATGGTCGAAACGGCAGAGTTTTCGACTCAACGTGTACCCGCGAGCACGGCTATGTGACCGAGCGAGCTAGAGAGTGACTGAAGAGAGGGAGCGGCGTTAAAACAAGGCCGTCATTTACAGAAATAGAACGTTGTTTTCGCCGATTCACCACTAGATGTGCAGCTGTAGCAAGCATCTCACTTTCACTAATGTTATCCACATTCATATTTAGACGCAACAGCATCAGAACGTTGCTGACCGGCGCGTTGCAAGTAGTTGCAAGTTTCAACTGGTCAGGAATCTTTGGTCTGAACTGGGCTTTACAAACAATGAGTTTAGTTGCTTTCTCACTTGAAATCCGAGGGAAGGAGAACTCAGGGTCTGATTCGCCACTGCCAGACTCGGGTGAGCCGAGGCTTAAGTCAAACATGCCACCTGGACAAAAAGAGAGAAACAGGTTTCAGATACACAAGCGTTCAGCTTAAGAAACGGAGAGGCAGAAGAGTCCGGAAAGATGGTGAAGGATGAAATACTCACTGTTGGAGGAGGAGCTGTACTCGCTGTCAGACTGGTTATCAGACAGGTACTCAGTGTCTCTCAGAGATGTCATGGGCTCCAGGTTCAGACTAATACAATCATCCCTGTAGTCAAACTCCTTGTTGGTGACAAACCCTTCACCTGTTGGTAGTAAGAAGCAACATTAGCCCTATGATTTCCACATTGTATCAATTGTATGCTAGTAAGTAACACCCAGAGGTGGAAAGAGTACAAAAATATTCTATTTAAGTAAAAGTACTATTACTTTGATGAGTTTTTTGCTTAAGTTGCCTATAAGTAAAATTACCCGTAGCCTATAAAAATTAGGGATGCACCGATCCGGCTTTTTCAGTCCTGATACCGATACCGATGCCTGGGCTTTGTGTATCTGTCGATACCCGATACCAATCCGATACTGTTGTTGAAGTAATAATACACTGTATACCTTCCACCTTATACCTTCCTTCCACCATGTGGAAGAGACTGAAGGCACCAGACTTTCCTAACTGAACATTACTTTCCTAACGAAGACAAAATAACATAGAGGTAATATATTGAATTCTTATTTATTTGAACAGCTCTTCCAGCATGTGAGACACGTGCGACAGAGGGAAAAAAACTAACAAAACTGGATCAGCCCGTGGATCTGTTACCTCTTCCGATCTCCAATCCAGCTATTTTGTCAATATCGGGACCAATATCCAATCTTAATATCGGATCGGTGCACCCCTAATTAAAATCTCCTCAAGTAAAAGTAAAAAGTGCTCATTTAAAATGTACTCAGAGTATAAGTTACTTAGTTACTTAATTCACTGCAGTAGTTTCCTGGGCACAAAATGTTCATTTTATTTATTTATTTTTACTCAGCAACAGATGTGATTTGAAATGTAGGCAAGTACAATGCTTCAAACTAAACATCCTTAAGTAAAAGTAAATAATAAGGATATTAAAAACTACTCAGTAACAGGAACCCCCCACCACCCCCTGGTGACACCACTGTAACAATATTTACCTTGGCCAATTCTGATGGTGCTGAGCAAAGGGAAGTTTAGGTTGTCCAGGAAGCTGTCCAGGAGCTGGCAGGTCTCGCTCAGCTCTGGTCCCGACAGGCTCTGCAGCTCTGCGAAGCAAAAGGACATAAAGAGGAAATGAAAAATGAGGCGTTTCAGCCATAACATTCATCCTGGGGAAGACAACTCCAGCAAGGCATGGAAGCATGTAACTACAAATCTGTCCTCTGGGAACAGAGGCCAAATATATCATGTTTTGACTGTATACATTCTTAGAGTGTCATATTTCTCTCTCTCTCTCTCTCTCTCTCTCTCTCTCTGTGTGTGTCTCTCTCCATATAGTTCCAAAGCTACGTGCATTGTAAACAGAAACCTGAAGATGTCTGTGCATGTCTCTCAGAATTCGACACTCACATGCTCAAATCAACCTGAGGGGAGAGACTAAATTGAGAAACACAGACAACAAAACTCAGGGCAAAGGTGAATACGTGGAATGTTGATACTTATTGTATCCTAACGGTGAGAAAGACACAATACTCCAGGGCTAACACACACTGTGCTCAGGTGTCATGTTGGGAGCGTGCCTATGTTCCCACAGCCCTATGTTCCCACATTTCTAAGAATTGTTTTTTTTCACTGAAAATTAGGCCCTATGTTCCCACATTTCCTTTTTTCATAAATTTGGATCAGATTGTATCCCCCTTTCTCCCAATTTGGTAGCCAATTACACCCAACCTATTATCCAGTAGGAATGGACTACAGATGGAATGTAACCCTAACCCTAACATAGGGCCTAATTTTAAGAAAAATCTTAGAAATGTGGGAACATAACTGTGGGAACATAGGGCTGACCCCATCATATTTCACAGAGAGAGCTGCAGGTTTCTGTACAGTAGGAAATCTCTTGCCGACCAAGAGCCTGGGTCTGTCCGGTGTTTCTGCCTGTTGAAAGGAAGTTTTTCCTCGCCGCTGTTGCACCAAATGCTTGCTCTCGGGAGGGAATTGTTGGCTGTGAGTGTGGTCTAGACCTACTATATCTGTAAAGAGTCCTGAGATAACTTCTGTTATGATATGACACTATAACTACAATTTAATTAAGTGTATTGACATTTAACTAGCAAATTTTACTTTTATTTTGGTGTGCTGTGTAGATTTTGGAGCATCAAACCCCTTGAATTTTCTAAAATATTTACACCACATTTGCAGGACAACACTCTTGATTGCTAAGATTTATATATATATATATATATATATATATATATATATATATATATATATATAAATTTAAGCTCTGAACTTGTACAAATCATTTCCACATGACGGATGCAGGCTTACCATATTTGGTCTTGTGATCCTGCAGACTCTGCTGGAGGTGTGGGCCGAGCTGCGTGCCGAAAACCCCGATCATCTGTTCCCGGCTCATCTGGCAGAGAGCGGGGCCGTCGATGGCGCAGTAGGCCAGATTTAGGGTGCTCGCGTCAAACTTGGTGCCCTCTACGTGATCGCTGATCCAGTCCAGAACGTTGTCTGCCGTCCAGAAGTGAGGGCTGATATCCCTGTACCACTGACCTGCAGAGAGAGAAAGAGGCAGGATTTAACTTCATATTCTGCAGAGTATGGAAGGTGTGTTTACAGAAAGATACCTCTGAATGGGCCCCGAGGCTCTGGAAGGATCCGCCCGAGGATATCAATTCAGCTTAGTCAGTGACAGTGGTGGAATGTAACTAAGTACATTTACTAAAGCACTGTACATAAGCACAAATATGAGGTACAGTACTTTTACTGTACATTCCACTTTCTACTCCGCTACATTTCACCTCTACCTGACGCAGGCTAGTTTTGACATCAACAGGGCCGCACCCTCTTAGTCGCTAAGATTGCATTAGTCCATTAGTCCATTAGTCCATCATGTTTTATGCCTTTAGAATTCTGAATCACTTGTACCCAAGAAACTTATGAGCACATCGGTGGTAAACACAAGATTAAAGCGCTGCTTTTGCATGACTATTTGTGGAGAAACTCGCTTTCACAGATCTGTCGATCAAATCAATTAATCGATCAGTCGACAAACTCCTATGTGACTGTTATTCGACTCAGGATTTCTGCAGTCCAGGACAGCCATCGATTTTGTATAAAATACATACAATACAGGGTTTTTTAAATCTCCGTCTCACTGCCATTTATAGTTATTAATCAACCAGTGCACAGAGTAATGATAATCACAATAATCTTCTTTTATAGAGCACTTTTTGAAAATCAGTTCAAGTTCTTCAAACAAATACAACGCACGTGGCCTACTTTTAGGTGTATAAAAACCTAACCCTACCTGTACAAAAAAAAATTTTTTTTTTAAGAAATAAAAGACAATTCAAAGGAGTTTCAAGCTCAAATAAAATCAGGAAATATGTTTTAAGAAGTGTCTTAAAGGTGATAACCGACCAGTGGTGGACAAAGAATTCAGATCCTTCACTTTAATACCACACTGTAAAAATAAGTTCTGCATTGAAAATGTTACTTAAGTGAAAGTATGTAAGCATCATCAGGAAAATGCACTTAAAAAAGTATTAAAAGTAAAAGTACTAGATGCACGATCCTAACTGTTCTGTGTTTAACGTCTTTTTGGGTACAATTTGGTTTGAAAGAAACCCACATTTCTGATATACCCCAGTAACAACAGGAGGGTGATTTTCCTGCAACACGTCTACCCGCTCAGCTATCAGTGGTGTTGACTGATACCAGTCTGCATCATTACACCCAGTCTCTGAGGTCAGACAAACAAGTCGGAGCTGTTTCAACTGCGAGGTGGCGGCATTCCCCCGTTTGACGGTTTTGCCGAGTTAAACATTGGCTGCCTGGTCAATGATTGACCCGACAGCGTTTAAATGAGGTCAAAGCAAAGTTCAGTGAGCTCATGGTCCCGATCATGTTTACTGTGAGATTAGTGTTCAGCTGAAACTGCCCACGAAACTCAGACCGGACTATAATGGTTAACAAAGGCTTGGCAGCCAAAACGCCACACACATTTTTATTTCTTTTGGTGTCCACTGCTGGAATTCAGTGAATATGTCACTTAAAAAACAAGGTCACAGTTAAAGAAGTTTTTAATTTCACCAAAACCATATGTTGGGATAATTCTGTTGGTTATATTTATTGTCTGACTCAAAGGCTTGTATTTTTGTCTGCCTTGTCCTATTTCTCTTTCTTTTAAAAAAATTTTTTTTTTTTAATATATATACATAAATACATTTTGTGTGGTATGTTTACCTATTTTTTTGTGTGTTGTATTGCTTGTTTTTTGTGCAGGAATCATGTTTTTGTTCTCTTTTGTGTAAGGGGAGGATGCTGAATAAAGCCTGTAAGGCTTCTTTTCCTCTCCTACAGTGTAATTGCTTGTAAAAAAAAAAAAAAAAAATATATATATATATATATATATATATATATATATATATATATATATATATATATATAATTATAGTATGCACTTTATATCTTTGTGCAAATGAACTCTACTAACTACTACTGAAAGGAGGGTCGCAGCAGCAGCGGGTGTTCCCCTTACCGCTTATGTTGGAGTTGTATGCTGAATTGCTGATCTGCAGGGTGTTGATGCTGGGCAGCTGCGGTGGGACGTCATGGCCGCCAGTCTGATACATGGTGATGTTGGCGTTGGTCAAGATGCTGCTGAGGCACGGGGATGACATGGCACTGCAAACACATAGAAGATACTTGTTTTTTTCTTGAGCTGCTTTTCATTCAAGTCAAGTCAAGTCATCTTTTATTTATATATGATATAGCCCATTTAAAACAACAGAAGTTGACCCAAACATAAAGTTGCTTTGCAACCAAGGCGCACGGTTTGAAATCTGCCTCAGTAACGTGACATAATTCAAACTGGAATACAAAACGACTGACGGGATAAAACCAAAGTCAAGCAAAGAAGAAGGGAGTGAGGTGAGAAGGAACCAAATCAACAGTAGATTAAAAAGCAGTACAGGCAAATAAAAGATAAGTCACGAGGTAATAAAAAAAAAAAAGCAGCTAAAAGCGTGAGAAAATGAGTTGGGTCTTTAAATCAGATTTCAAATTTTCAATCAGAAACAAGAGGAAGCTCGGTCACTTTTGCAGCGAAGAGGAGTTACATCTAATGAACCTAATGCATTTGCAGCTTTTGCAATATAATCCAAAATATCACTTCCAAACAATGAAGGCTCTGACACATTTCAACTCAAGTTCATCTCATATTTACCTGATTACAGCACGAGCCACAGTATGATGCAAAGGGTTGTCTTGCTCCAGGACAATCTGCAGCAGCGTGAGCTTGCGTTGTATGATTTCCACTTTTCAAGTATCAGTGCCTGGTTCTCTGCCTCTTTTAGCCACCTGTTATTGAGCTTTATACTCCTGTAGGAGCGGGTTGGAGGTGGGGGGGGGAGAGGCGGACTCAGGTGAGTTCAGGGGAATTCCACCTGAAACTGGCCGCGCCCCCATCCCTCCTCCTCCTCTCTTCCTGAGAAGTTGATCAACTAAACAAACCTGCTCTATTACAAGCTATCCTCTAATCTCTCTCTAACCCTAAACCCGTTTACCATCAGTTAGGCTTAGATTATATATATATATATATATATATATATATATATATATATATATATATATATATATATATGTTGTATTCAGTGGTGGAATGTAACTAAGTACCTTTACTCAATTACTGTCAAATTTGAGGTACTTACACTTTACTTGGAGTCTTTTCTTTTCATGCCACTTTGTACTTCTAATTATCTACTTTTCAGAGAGGAATATTGTACTTTTCACTCCACTACATTCATCTGTTACAGCTTTTGTTACTAGTTACTTAACAAATTAAGATTTTTGTTTTGCACAGAAATCCTATGTGGCTTATAAAATATTGTGTTTTATTATAAATGAAACTACACAACAATATAACTGCCTACGAGTCCAGCTAAAATAATCAGCCAATTAATCACTCAGGTGTTTTCAACGTTTCCAGTTTCTAAAATGTGAGGATGTGTCAGCATCAAGTACTTGCCCTTTGAATACTTTAGGTACATTTTGGCAGTGGTGATGGCGCAGTGGATATGACCCATAACTTTGGTGTGGGAGATCTGGGTTCAATTCCCACTGTGATACATCAACCAATGTGTCCCTGAGCAAGACGCTTAACCCCTAGTTGCTCCAGAGGCGTGAGGCCTCTGAAGTATACAGTAATTGTATGTCACTTTGGATAAAAGCGTCAGGTAAATGACATGTAATGTAGTAATTTTCCTGATGATACTTACATATGTTTACTTAAAGGGGCACTATGCAGTTTTGGCCATTTCTTCGCTGTTCTCTCGCTTTTTGCTCGCAGTTTTCTCTATAGAGCCCCTCCTACAGCTTCGGAATAGATATTTAGCAGCTCCTATGTTTACTAGTGTCTCCTCCCTCGGTCAGTCTGCCGTTTCCTCTTCCTCTGTTCCTACGACAATGCTTTCCTAGCTTTCTGCTTCTTTTTTGCCGACTCAGCCATGACAATAGTGTGAAAAACGCTAACCTTGATAGCCGGTTCCTGAATGGGCGTGTATGTGTTCAGTGTCGTGAAGCAATTCGTTACATGGCGAGACCTGATATCACGCCATACTTTGACCCTGAGGCCGCCGACTCACTGGCCCGAAAATTGCAAGTGCGGTTTTTCTGCTCACAGGCGGTAGGGGGGAAGCAAGACGACCACCATTCAACCCGAAAAAGTCACATAACCATTCTAATGACTCCAAAGCTGTTCAGTTAAGGTAAATTATGCCAAAAAAATAACCTGCATAGTTCCCCTTTAAGTAACATTTTCAATGCGGGACTTTTACTTGTAACAGATTATTTTTACAGTGTAGCATTAGTACTTTTACTTAGGGAAAGGATCTGAATACTTCTTTCACCGCTGTTTGTATTTATAGACTGAGTTGGCTTTAATAGGTTTGTGATATTAGATTCCTTTAACTGAAAGCTATATTAACACAGCACACATGACATAAAAGCAGGAGGATTACAGTTTTTGCGTCAGTAAGTTTTGAAATATCTGTTATCGTTAAATGGTTAAGTTGTACGACGTGACTGTTTTGAAGTGACTTGACTTTGTCATATTTCCATGGCAAAACCACCTGTGACTCCAACAAGGAAGGGGGTGGGGAGAGCGTGGTGACACAAGTTTGCGGATGGTCACAATTTCTAAAAATAGCCGCACAAAGGGTGTGTGTGTGTTTGTGTGTGTGTGTGTGTGTGTGACGACAGCAAACAGCCGACTGTGTGTTCGCAGACAGTTTAATCAGTAAATGGCCAAGCCTGTGAATGATAAAAACAACTTTCTCTCTTTCTCTCTCTCTCAATTTCACTTTTCAATTTAAAGAACTTTATTGGCATGGCAAGACATTGCTTATATTGTCAAAGCAGATAACCTATGAATGAAAGGAAATTGACAGAGGATATATTTAGTCATAATTCAAATTGAAAGTCCAAGGAGAAAAACGAAAAGAGATCAAAATAAAAATATTAATATTTGACTAAGCTACAAGGAATAATCATGCCATAATTGAATTTAAAAAAGAAAAAAAAAGAAACTGAAAAAGCAAAGTTGAAATGTAAAATGATAATTTTGAAAATGTAAAGTGGCAGTGGAAAAAGTTTAATTTAAAATGCAAGGCTTAAATATAAATGCTGAAACTGAAATCTTAAATTGAAAGATTAAGTTGAAAATCGCAATGGGAATAAGAAAAGAGAAACATCAAATATGAAACTCAAAATGGAAAATGGAAAAGCTTAAATGGAAATACCCAAATAATTTAATTTTAAACTTTACAATCTTAAATTTTCATTTTGAAATTTGATCTTTTGAATTTTACATTTGGCAATTGCCCTTTAAGATTTTAAGATTCACCTTTTCCATTTCGATTTAGCGTTTGGCATTTCAAAGGTGTATGTAAATGCCCTGCTGGGCCCTGCTATGCCCTGCTACACCCTGCAGTGCCCTGCTACGCCATGAACTACTACAACTACTATTTCTAGTCATAGTTCCATTTTCTTCTATTCTATTCTATCCATTATCTTGAGGGGAATTATTGGAATTGTTGGGTCTCTTTAAATTATAGAGTGTGGTCAAGACCTACTCTATCTGTAACGTGTCTTGAGATAACTCTTGTTATGATTTGACACTATCAATAAAATTGAATTTAATTGAATTGAAATGAGTGGGCGTGGCCCAAAGGCTGGTGGGAGGGTCTGAAACAGAAGGGGTGCAGAGGTGTTCCGTTGAGATCTTAATTGAAGTATTTCCATTTAAGCTTTTCCATTTCACATTTTGAGTTTCATATTTGATGATCATTAAATTTAAGATTTCAGTTTGAGCATTTATATTTAAGCTTTGCATTTTAAATTAGACTTTTAACATTGTCACTTTACATTACATACATATTTATCATTTTACATTTAATCTTTGCCCTTTCAGTTTCTTTTTTTCTTTTTTAAATTCAATTATGGCATGATTATTCCTAGTAGCGTTTTGATCTCTTTTCGTTTTCTCTTTGGACTATCAATTTGAACAATTAATAAATATATCCTCCATAGGATCATGCAGCATTTGGAATACTCACCTACAGGAAATCCCATTTCACATTCATCCCAGGGCCTCGAATTCTTCACATTGACTTTCAAATTTGGAGAAGAAGATGTGTTTAATTTCTTTGTATTTGTCACAGCAGAGTAGATAGTGCTGCTCCGTCTCTACTTCTCTGTCTGTGTGTGTGTGTGTGTGTGTGTGTGTGTGTGTGTGTGTGTGTGTGTGTGTGTGCGTGTGTGACGACAGCAAACAGCCGACTGTGTGATTCGCAGACAGTTTAATCAGTAAATGGCCAAGCCTGTGAAAGATAAAAAGAACTTTATTAAGATGCTTTTTATCCCCCCATAGTCAGTTGCGTCCTAATATGAACGAACCTGCTCTCTCTTTCTCTCTTTCTCTCGTGTGTTGATACTTTGTTTGCTTAGGGTGCGTAAAGTAACAACAACAGTACATTAATATAAAATGGTTAAGTGTCAAATGTAAGAAAGAACTAGAAAATGCATTTCCTGCAGAAAATGCGTGGGAATGCTGAATAGCTGAATTGCTGAATTCAAAAAGCTAAACTGGTTGAATAGCTTAAATCCGTAAGAAGAAGATGAAGTAGTGAAAATAGTTGAAAAAGCGGAAATCGTTTTAATAAGTATGAATTTCATTAAAAAGTTAAAAGTTTATGCTAAACTGAACTGTTTGCTTTAAAGGTTGAATAATGACATGAAAATGAAATATGTAGAACATTGTGAGGTCTGAGTAGATTTTCTAACTGATAATGACTCACATATGCAGAAATATGAAACAAATTAATACTGTAATACTGTTAAAGATGAAAGTTGAAAAGGCTGAAAGAAGAAATATTTTTATTATTATCAGATATATACACTGCATAGAACGAAAAAGCATCAATCTAGCTGAGATGAGATGTGAAATATATTAGGGGAAAAGAATGGGTCTGAACAAGAAGAAAGAGAGGAAAGAGAGGAGAGAAAGAGAGAAGAAAGGAGAGCAGGAGAGAAGAGACGAGAAGAGAGAAGAGAGAGGAGAGAAAGAGAATAAAGAGAGGAGAGAGAGAGGAAAGAGAGGAGTGGAAAAGAAAGACAGCAACTTTGACTAAAATTGACTAAAAAGGCTGAAAGTTTAAAGACTTTGTATTATTATCAGCCATTTCCATTGCGTAGAACAAACAAGCTGAGAGGTGGATATATTGCCTGAAAAGAAACGGGCTATATACATGGATGAAATCACAAATCACAAATAACCCTGGAGAGAGGGAGGGAGAGACAGAAGGAGGAAGGGAGAGAGGGAGTGAAAGAGAGGAAGGGAGGGAGAGAGACAGACAGACAGACAGAGAAGGAGTGATGGAAGGAAAGAGAGATTGAGAAGGATGGAGGGAGGGTGAGACAGAGGGAGGGAGAGACAGAGGGAGGGAGACTAAAGGAAGGAAGGAGGGGAACAGAGGAGGGAGGAAGACAGAGAAAAGAGAAAGGAGGGAGGGAGGCATAGAGAAAGAGAGGGAGACAGGAGGGAGTGAGACAGACAGATAAGGAGACAGACAGACAGACAGACAGACAGACAGAAGTGGAACGCAAATGATATAGCCTGATGATCATAGTTAGTCTAGTTAGTTGACTCCTACAGCAAGCCTGGAGTAATCAGTAGACTGTCTGTGAAAGGGTTGTCATGGTTACTAAGGGCCTGGGCCACGTTTATAAACATCTCTTTGATCTGTTAACGATAGCACCTGGTCTTAATATGTCTCCTGTAGCACACCGCAGCAATTCAGACACTGAGAGCAAGCTCTCAAACAAAGCCTCGGACTGCTAAAACTATAACTGCTATCAGTCAAATGACGTGATCCTGAGCACCACAAGGCCTTTGTGAATGTATCGGTATAAAATTTATGTTGATAAACTTAGAAATGTGGGCATATCAGCGATTTAAAAAAGTGGTTCGCTGTGCGTTTCGCTGGGAAATACAAAAAAAGTTATACAGGAGAGTGAATGGAGGGAGAAAAAGGCATATCACAACACTGAGCAGAGTTTCTGAAACTAGACAAAAATACCTACGTTTTGATGTATGACTTGTGTATGACAAGTAGATATTGTGGGCGTGAGAGCAGTTTTTAGAGAAGGGACAAAGATACATTTTTTGAAGCTTCACCCTCTGAGCGATGACATCATCACTCTAACCAGCCACACACACTCTGTTTAATCGATAAAAAATCCTGAAAAGATCACTAAACTTAAACAGTTTTTCTCAAAAACTGTACAAGATATCAAACTGAAAAGATAGAACTGGATAGCTGAATATTTTGTGAACATTTTAAAGTTTGAATCACGTCTGTAGGTGGAAGAATGTAGGAGGAGATACATTTTGAAGCAGAAGAAGATTTTAAGGAGTTGAAGCCTGCTCTCATTCACTTCAATGTTAAAAAAAAGTGTTAAAAAGCTTAAAACTTTAAAAAGTATAAATAGTAGAAAAAAAGTTGAAGAAGTCCCATCATTAGCTGAAAGAGCTGAACATTTGAAAAGTTGAATGGTTTAAATAGCTCAAAGTATGCAGAAGTTACGCAGACCCAAAAATGTACGGAATAAGAATAATAAAAAAACGAATAACAATAGTTGGAATGCTGTTGAACAGCATTCCCACTAAAAAACAATGACATGGAAATTACATAAAGCAGAGGACTAAATGAGTCAGTCTCCATATAGTTCCAAAGCTATGTGCATGATAAACAGAAACCTGAAGATGTCTGTGCATGTCCAGAATTCGACACTCACATGCTCAAATCAACCTGAGGGGAGAGACTAAATTGAGAAACACAGACAACGAAACTCAGGGCAAAGGTGAATACGTGAAATGTTGAAACTTATTGTATCTTAACGGTGACAAAGACACAATACTCCAGGGCTAACACACACTGTGCTCAAGTGTCATGTTGCACAGGGAGAGCTGCAGGTTTCTGTACTGTAGTAAACCTCTTGGGACTCGATGCGGCTCGCTGCTGGTACCTAGCGGTTAGTGATAACTGCAAATACCTTTACTAATTGTGCGTTCCATTTACCTTAGGAACGCGGAAGCCGTAGTTGGGAATGACACACCCAAGTTGAGTGCATTCCATTTAGACTTGTTCATTGTTTTAATTGGCTCTAGCCAGGTTAGCCATTTTTAGCAATACCAGTTGGTGACAGCGCATTACCCTTTTGTGCATACAAATTGGCATAGCAACATATCCAGACATAGAAGTTGGACAAGTGTGTACGACTGTTTTAGTGAGACACTAGTCTCTCATAGCCAGGCCTTCCTCCACAGCGCTGCGGAGGAAGGTCTGGCTAGTCCACACAGCATTCCGGGATGTGAGAAAAACGTGCTCTAAATTTTTTGCCATTTCTTTAAACCAATCACAATCGTCTTGGGCGGTGCTAAACACCTGACAGAGCCCCGGCTGCCTCGGCAAAATAGCCTCCGGAAGGAACTTGTTTTGGTGGAACGTGTGTACGTTCAAAAGTTGTTTTAGTCGTGCAACAGAAAACTCAGATTGGACAGATAGTCTAGCTAGTTCCAATATGTTAGGCTGGTGGCTTTGTGCGATGTACAATTGTTCTTTAATACAATAACGCTGCATGCTAGTCAATAATCTACAATCAGCCACGACAGCCTGGTATGCATTTCTTCCACATTACTCCTCGTGAGACAGTGAAGAGCGAGACGCGATACTCCGTTTTGAGCGAGCTGTGATTTGACAAGATCTCGTTTTGATGCACCAGATCATAGGGCAATAGTCTAGATCAGGGATCTTCAACACGGGGCCCGGGACCCCTAGGGGGTCCTCAGAGTCAAAGTAGGGGGGCCTCACAATTGTTGTTAATTTTTGAAAGTTTTTTCAAACAAGTTAAAACGTCTTAACATGAATCCAACAGATTATTAGCAAATATAAATCCCCACTGATGATAGGTTTACTGGCCTATTGTCACTAAGATAGTCAATAAGATAGTCATCCACAGATAACAGTTAATTGAAGCTATATATATTGTAGGTCCAGTTGCATGCAAACCCCCCCTCCCACACACACACACACACACACACACACATTTCACCCTAATGGGAAATGTTTGAAGTTTAAAAAATAAACTAAAAGAAGCTATTATCACTAAGGAGATTAGGTTAACCACCTGTTTGATTAGTTTATTTCTTTATTTTTTGTCTTTTTCTTTTTTATGTTTATTTATTTATTTAATATGTATCATATTGTATGTCTTATGTAAAGCACTTTGTGATTTTGTATCTGTGAAAAGTGCTGTATAAATAAATTGTACTTACTTACTTATTTAAGGTAGAGTGTGCACCACATGTAGGCACATATTTAGGAAGTTGTGGATGGAATTACTTGTATTGGTGTGATGTAATTCCTTGTGAGATGGGCCACTTAGTGGCATGACACTACTCCACATAGCATTCGGGGATGGGAGGAAAACATGTAAGGGTTAATGCTAGACGAGGTGTCCATTGTCAGGTATTGATGTGCTCATATTATGCACATTTTCAGGTTCATATTTGTTGTACTGCACATTGCTGCAGCTCCTCTTTTTACCCTGTGTGTTGAGCTCTCTGTTTTAGCTACAGAGTCAGACATCACACTTCTATTCCATCTTTGTTGGGAGTCGCACATGCTCAGTAGCTAGGTAAGGACTACTAGCCAGTCAGAATCAGAGTATGAAGGTGTACCACGCTAGCAGCTAGGCGAGGATTATAACGTGTGTTACAAAGTGACCACGTTTGTCTCTGAAGTAAAGGCTGGACTACAATAGAGCTGTTTGGAGCCGTTTGTGAACAGTGTTTTCTGTTGGAGATGGTAAGTCCCTTTGGGTGGACTTTGGGCTTCTTCACTTTGTAAATCTATAACGTGCACAAAAAAGATATATAACACAGTAAAGGAAAGGGGGAAAACCAAAAAGCACTTTAACGGACGACGGTGAGGCGTGAACCGTCCGACGCGCAGCAAAGTCCATTAATACCTGACAATGGATACCTCTGTTTAACTCTGTTTCCCTGGTTACGCCTGATGGTTTGACTAATACCTGGAACAATCATTCCCATCCCATAAAGTTCTTATGCAATGCAATTGTTTACTCTTCCAGGAAATAGGAAGGACCTTAGATACGACTTGCCTCCCTTAGCAACGGGAGATATTTATAGTCCAGAGGAGCAGTGTAACTTACTACTTGCAGCCTGTGTGTTAGCGCCATCCTGTGGTGTTCAGAGGACGATTTGGAAATAACAGATTCACATTTCCTTTTTGTTTTAAAGGTCCCATGGCATGAAAATGTCACTTTATGAGTTTATGAGTTCCCCCAGCCTGCCTATGGCCCCCCAGTGGCTAGAAATGGTGATAGGTGTAAACTGAGCCCTGGGTATCCTGCTCTGCCTTTGAGAAAATGAAAGCTCAGATGGGCCAATCAGGAATCTTCTCCTTATGAGGTCGTAAGGGGAAAGGTTACCTCCCCTTTCTCTGCTTTGCCCGCCCAGAGAATTTGGCCCACCCATGAGAGAGAGAGAGATATCATGGCTTTCAAACGAGCAAAGTGGCAGTTGGTCACACCCCCACCCTCCACCTTACAGATACAGTATTAGGGGACCACTAAGGCCTATATAAAAGAGACTTCAGATACAGTATTAGGGGACCACTATGGTCTATATAAAAGAGACTTCAGATACAGTATTAGGGGACCACTAAGGTCTATATAAAAGAGACTTCAGATACAGTATTAGGGGACCACTATGGTCTATATAAAAGAGACTTCAGATACAGTATTAGGGGACCACTAAGGTCTATACAAAAGAGACTTCAGATACAGTATTAGGGGACCACTAAGGTCTATACAAAAGAGACTTCAGATACAGTATTAGGGGACCACTAAGGTCTATATAAAAGAGACTTCAGATACAGTATTAGGGGACCACTAAGGTCTATATAAAAGAGACTTCAGATACAGTATTAGGGTGATATATAAAAAGCATCCAAAAGCATCCAAAGAGCACCATGTCATGGGACCTTTAATGTAGCGCATTCATTTAGAACAGTAAACAGTCAGTTTCACCAGAACTCCTTTAGTAGGTGTCCTATATCACTTTTTTATGGACACCCTGCAGCCAATCAGAATTGAGTATTCACCCAGACCATGGTATAAAATATATCAAATCACATCAAATCATATCATATCATATTTGATGCATGCATCATGTGTGTCATCCCCTCTCTTTCTTTCCCCTTACTCTAATAAAGGCACTACAAAATAAAAAAAAAGGCCTTGACGTACAGCTGACAGTTAAACTGTCAAGTGTTGAAACTCAATAAATGAATGAATCAACCAATGTTACATTTTCAAGTTGGATTTCCCCAAAAGCGTGGGGAAAGCCTCTTTAATTGTGCTGCTTTTTGTGTTTCATGATGAGACCATAAAGCGGTGATATATTTATTAGAAAAAGTATTCCACTCACTAAACTGAGTAAAGGCTGCTGTCATCAGAGAGAAGATCAAACAGTAGGCGTGGCCAGCTGGTGATTTCAGCAGCCATGTTTCCTTAATAATCCCATTCAGCATTGTCCTTTTCAAAATGGGTTTTAAGTCAATCAGTCAGTGATCCTCTAAAATGTTTTCTCCCAAATTGCACAACATTCACTCACACCCTGTTACCACAGCGCATTAGAGGAAAAGGCTTACAGCGTGGAATGCGGCCCCTCAGGTTTTCAGCTTTTCTGACGAGGCACAGGCTTTCATGGCCCGGGGGCCTTAACAGCCAAATCGTTTCATCACTTGCTTGTCTTTTTTCACCACCCTTCATTGCTCTTCTACACCTGGCCTGTTGCTAACCGGCGGGGGCTTTCCACCGACACCGTTTGTGTGCCTTTCAAAAGCGGGAAGACTGTGACGTCACAGAGGTGTGTGAACTTGTAGGAAGGTGTGTCCATGGGCAGCTCCTTCACTCTGCTGTCTCTCCATTAGTGCATGTAGAGGTACTGAGCATGTGTGTGTGTGTGTGTGTGTGTGTGTGTGTGTGTGTGTGTGTGTGTGTGTGTGTAATTCAGGCCTGTGTGTAATGAGGGTGTAATAACAACAGAGTGAAAACATTGTAAGGATTAATAAAATATACATTATTATTTTTATTATTATTATTATTATTGACCATGAAAAGGAAAAAACGCCTTGTATTTCAATTTTAAAAATGTTGGATTTTAAAATGAAAATCAAACAACCATTCGTTTTTTGTTTTTTAAAACCTGTTCATTTTTAGAGAAAATCCCACACACTGACCATTAAATCGTTTAAAACGTTACGAAATGTTGTATTTTTCTTCTAAATAAATTATTGCTTGCGTAATGGTCAGTGTGCAAGATTTTCTCAAAAAATTTGGATCTGCCACTTTTGATCATATCCTACGCACCTGCCCGACAAAAGAGGTGTGCGAAAAAGCTTTCTTACGTAATACCTGTTTATGAAATGAAAATCGAATGACCAAAAGACACACTGACCCATCAACTTGCTTTCTAGGTATTCTGATTGATAAATACAACAGGTTGGTTTTGTCTGCAATAAGGTCAATAAATCTCTTGTTTCTTAACATTATATTATAGCTTAATTTACCCTTATTATCATACTGTAATATTTTGTGGGCGAGTATGTTTCATACGTATCTGTCCAAAATATTGTTGCTACAGAAAAAGTTCATTAGATTAGCAACCTTCTCCAAAGCTGTTACACCAAGTGCACCACTCTTTCTTAAGTTGCAGTTATTATAATAGCCTCGGGAAGGAGCTTGTTTTGGTGGAACGTGTGTACGTTCAAAAGTAGTTTTAGTCGCGCAACAGAAAACTCAGATTGGACAGATAGTCTAGCTAGCTGTCTGGATTTACCCTGCAGAGATCTGAGGAGCAGTTAACCATAGTCCTCACAAATCCACCGGAGGTTTGAATGCCAACACAAAGGAAGCCCAAGGCAACAAACATCCGGCCTAAATGAGTAAAATCCGGCAGATTTTCCAGCGGCAACGGAGCAATCCCGGAAGTTGAACGTCAACGATATCGACTAACATTCTTCAAACTTGTATTTTTGTGTTTAAAATGAAATATTGAAGAACAGATTTACCTTATAGGTTTAGATATTATTTTGCTAACAATTCACATTTCCATAATTATCCAACTAGCTGAGAATCTTCATCTTCCCTTGTACAATCAGCATCAGTAGAAAACTTTTTTTTTTTTTATTTTAGTGGCGCCTTCTATGTTCAATTCGATTTGTTCAATAAAAGAATGTCGGAAATGATTTTCTTTCTTTTTCTAAAATCAACAAGCAATTTGTTGTATTTGAGCAGAATACTGAAAGCAGCAGAACTGAGTACACTTTAATATCTGTTTATTTATCGCAAGTAATATATGGGACATTAGTACGGCTCGGGTTCGGTTACTGCTCTGTCGGACGCGGGCCGGGCTCGGACAGCAAAATGCGGCCCGATCCGCACTCTAGTGTCTTCCCCCCCTCTCTCTCCCCTTTCATATCTCAGCTTTCCTGTCCAATAAATAAAAAATTATTTGTCCCAAGGACAACAGTGGAGTTAAAGCACTTTGAATTGCCTTGTTGTTGGAAGGTGCTCTAGAAAATCAACCTGCCCTGCCTTTGTGGTCGGTGGACACTTTCACCAGTAGATGGAGATGTTGGCTCACTGTTCTCACACACACACACACACACACACACACACACACACACACACACACACACACACACACACACACACACACACACACACACACACACACACAAGTCTGTTTCCCTATCTTTGTGGGGACCTGTCATTGACATAATGCATTTCCTAGCCCCTTACCCTAACCTTAACCATCACAACTGAATGCCTAACCTTAACCCTTACCCTAACCTCAACCATCACAACTAAATGCCTAACCTTAACCCTTACCCTCACCCTAACCATAACCTAATTCTAACCCTAATCCTAAAACCAAGTCTTAACCCTCAAACAGCCCTTTAAACTCGTGGGGACCAGCATTTTGGTCCCCACAAAGCTGTGCAGACCCCACAAGTATACTGTAGTCCCCGGTTTTTGGACCCCACGAATATAGTAAAACAGGTACACACACACACACACACACACACAGTGGAAATGATGAACACAGCCCCAGTGAAAAGCATCGATGTGGAAATAGATTGATGTGACCCTGACACAGAATTTGATCGGTGCTATTATTGAGCAAATTGCAACAGTTTGATGATCATTTATTGATTGGTTGGTAGATACAAATGTCACGTGGCAGCCGACACTGGGCACAGACCGATTCATTCCTGCAAGCTACAAAAGAATTTGTCTAACTCGTATACACGATTGCATGATTTTAACCCTGAGATAATTATGACACTGTAACATAGAGAGATACATCCAGTAATAAAGCAAAGAATAGGACACTTAACAATAAAATGATCAACAGTTATGCTACATTAATATTTCTCAGTGCTGGAATTGACCATACGTAACTCGTTTATGTTTTCTCGTGTGAAATTTTAACACTTACATCTCGTCAGATCACATCTTTCAAAAAATAAAAATAAGAATAACCACCAAATGCTGAACAAAATGTATTTGAAGGATATGCTTTTTTTCAAACCACATTAACTAATTTAGGTGGTGGCTTACGGAGGCCCAAAACTGATATATATATATATATATATATATATATATATATATATATATATATATATATATATTATTTTTTATTTTTATTTATTTTTTTCTCTTGACGTCCAATCAGTTGGTAAAATAAATCAAATCTTAATGTATTTCAAACAAAATCAATTTAAACTTGATTTATGTTATTTACAATTCTATTCTTGTATTTGTCACACGCACACACGCGCGCACACACACACACACACACACACACAAACACACACACACACACGCAAACACTAGCGCTGCACAATATATAGTTTTTTCTATTTATACCTTTTATGTCCAATTCAATTTGTTCTATAAAAGAATGTCGGAAATAATTTTCTTTGTTTTTTTTTATTCAACAAGCAATTTGTTGTATTTTAGCAGAATACTGAAAGCAGCAGAACTGAGTATACTTTAATATCCGTTTATGTATCGCAAGTAATATATCGTTATCGGGATATTCAACATTATCGCATATCACATATTTTCCTCATATCGTGCAGCTCTTACAAACACACCCAGACATCCACACACACACACACACACACACACACACACACACACACACACACACACACACACACACACACACACACACAAACACACACAATAGGGCTGCACAATATGAGGAAAATATCTAATTGCGATTATTTTGACTCATAATGCGATATGATTCACGATATTGGAGGGAATGATCATTTTTGTAGCATTATTCACATTTTCATTGAAAAATATTAAAACAAAAAAAAATGATTGAAGTGTGACTTTTTTCCAGGATATGTACCAAACGAAGATGTAGGATGGGATTTTCAGGCCGGGACGTCTCTGCAGCACCACGATACTTCATTCAGAATGGTTAGACACATATTTTGCCTTTAACAAATATTGCTTGCCCCCCCCCCTGAAATTTAGATATTAACTAGTTCATATTGCGATTTCGATAAAATTGCGATTAATTGTGCAGCCCCTAACACTCAAACACGCACACACACATACACACACACACACACAAACACAAATGGACACGGCCATTTCATTATCATATTAGCACGAGAAAAATAGGCAATGTCGTGAGGAGAAGAAAAAAAAAAGATGATCAAGATAAAATGATCAAATTTCTGCCAATACTAATTAATAGAAAAAGCTAAGAGGTTGAACTGATTAGTGGTAAAGGGGAAAAAAAGTAAAAAAGCATTTTGCTTTTTCTTACCACCTTAACTGAAAGGAAAAAACTACTTATTGACATGATTTATTATTTATTTTTACATTCAATGTTCAGCTTTTTAACTAATTCATGTATTCAGTTGTGATTTTGACTAGTCAGTGTTGGGCCTCCACAGCTGAGAAGTGCCTTTAACTTCTAGTGGTGCAAAGGTTTATTAGTTTCTTTCAGACTTTCATGAATAACTCATAAAAAAAATAACATTTACAGGGTCGGGGGGGTTAAAGAGAGCAGAGCAGCACATAAACCACCGAGCCAGACTTGTGCAGTGACCTGTGCAGCACCTTGCCTCCGAGTCCACAGCTTGACTTTAACATCGGTGCGGCATAAAAGCAAAATTACATTAGCAAGAGTCACGCTGATAAAATACTTTAAATGCTGTAAATACAAGGCTTCTCGGGAAGTCTGATTGTCGCAGAAGATCTGAAGAAACAAGCAAGATAATCTGAGGAAGACGAGCAAACAGTAACGTCAGAGACACACGACCCGCCAATCGCTGCGAAGCGTAGCTTCGTGCCCGATCAGGCGCCTGTCTGTTCACACCAGACCAAATCCTCTCCAATACAGAATGTCCCTCTCTCTCTCTCTTTCGCCCCATCTGTCTGTCTGTCTCTCTCTCTCTCTCTCTCTCTGCGTGCCTAATCGCCTGTCTCGCTCTAGACACAGCTGAGAAGTCAAGGCGGCCAAAGTCCCCAGAAACCTGGGTCTTTTATTTTGAAATGTGTTTTATTTTGTAAAGTGTCCGGCTGCGCTGTGGACAGCCTGTGTTTGATAACCTACCTAGCTTGACACGTTCACTTAAAGGAATACGCCACCGTTTGTTGAAATAGGGCTTATCACGGTCTACCCTGGCTGTAGATAGGTGAGCCAACGCATTTCTTGTCTCAGTGCGATGCCGGTGTTGGACCGGACTAAAACAATGCATGCACAAAAAATGCGTTGCCCACCTATCTACAACCAGGGGAGACCATGATAAGCCCTATTTCAACAAACGGTGGCGTATCCCTTTAACAGCTTGTCGAAGAAACAGAAGAGATGGCGAAAAGAATAGACCCTTCTCTCCTGATCACAAGCGGCGTGAACAACAGATTGGATGACATGGGCGTCGAAATGAAAATGGCGCTGCTTTGCGTCGCTTCGCAGCGCTTCCGCGGCCGGTGTGTTTTTGGCGTAAGGTCTTTGGCAACATTTTACAAGATTTCTTAAAAAAATAAAAAATAAAAAGTCTGATTTTGGGGAGGCATTACAAAAAGAGTCCGCACATATAAAAGTTGAGCACCATATGAAGTTCCCAGTCCCTCTCTCTTTGTCTGTTCGGTCTTGGTGTTACACTGCGGCGGATGTGATGAAGACGTAGATCCTGGCGAGGAAGGAGGTGAACGCCCCCTGCCTCAGCAGCTTCATCTCCACGTCTATCAGGAAGTCTTTGGGCTCGCGCACCTGTCTCTGCAGGTACACGGCCCCCGTGAAGCTGTTCAGCTTTCTGGTGCTGAAGTAGCCCTCCTCGTTGCCTCTGATGATGCCGATGACAATGTGGTCACCGGAGTAGGCGGGGGACGGTCCGATTCGGAAGATCTGGGCAGGGATGATGATGTTGGTCTGGAAGCTGAGCTGGTAGTACGTGATGCGTATGGGGGAGTTCTGACAGTCTAAGGAGTTGCTGGGACAGCTGATCCGCTCACATCGTCTGAAAACAAATCAAGAAAGAGAGAGAGAAAAAGAATTGGGTCGATGGGCACGGCAAAATTTAGAGACTAGGTACTTTGGGTGTATTAAAAGACTATATACTGGAACACTGAACATTCATTCGTTCATAAGTGTGTTTTATTGGTAAAAAAAACAAATATGTTAAGTGTCTTTCTTCCTGTTAAGCTTGGCTGCGAGTCCTGCTACATTTGTTTCCGGTGCGGATCCAAAAGCCCCGTTCACAATATCAGTGTAAAATAGTTTTTGCTCACATCATTGTACAATTTAAGATAGTACAGTACTTCGACCCGACTGGTCAAAGATTAGGCTGTCTGGAGTTAGACCCCACAGGCGACAGATGTAAACAAGGCCCTGCAAACCTATCACATATGTTTTAGATGTCCAAGACTATGTCATTTCTGCCGATCGATTTTCAATACTCTTCTGAAATACTGAAGGCGCCAATTGATCCTGTTTGGTGTTATATATCACAGGTAGCCTATAGCCACGACGTTCCACTTCTAGGAAATTCCGCCGGATGCACGTCTTTTCGCCGATGTCCGTTACCTTCCGCTTTCTTTGTGTTTGAATTTTAAATTCTGGTTGATTTATGAGGACTAAGGTTAACAGACTATCTGTCCAATCTGAGTTTTCTCTTGCACGACTAAAACAACTTTTGAATATACACATGTTCCACCAAAACAAGTTCCTTCCTGAGACTATTTTGCAGCGGCTCTGTTTTTTCAAAACATGTCGTTTTTACCAATTTCCCAGAGGGCCACACTGGAAAATAAGAATGACAGACATGTTTAGTTTATTGATAGGCTTTTATTTAATCGAAAAAGTTAAATATATTTGACTGTATTATTGCATGTGTCATATAGTCTTCTCACTTACAGTTTGGTCAACATAAAGTCCTAAAGAAGTCAGGAGAAAGTTCCTCAGCCATCATAGAAAAGAAGTGCCCAAAAACGTCGGAAAAAGTGACAAAAATGTTGGAAAAAGTGGCAAAAACGTCAGAAGACATTACAAAAATTTCGGCAAAAGTGACAAAAACGTCAGAAAAAGTGACAAAAACTAGGTGGGCCAAAATGTATTGTGAACCTAAATTGCTATGCGGGCCGGATCATAATCTGCGAGGGGCCAGATTTGGCCCGCGGGCCTTGAGTTTGACACATGTGCTCTACCCCCTTCGTATTCTCAGTTAAGTATTCTCAGTGGATTAAAGAAGTTACACAATATCTTAAACTAGAGAAGATAAGACACCCTCTCTCTCTCTAAGGGTCTGTTTTGACGTTTCATGCTATTTGGCAGCCTTCCTTGAAATTTTATAGAACAAATGGAAGCAAAAAACTCACCCCATTATACATTGTATATTCGTATATAGTTATTGATTTCTCTTTTTTTATGTCATTCTCCTTTATGGTTAAATATATAAAAGGACCAGCCTTAATTTACTGTAGAAGTGTGGGTAGATGTTTGGGATTAGTTTTGATTGATTGCATTTTGTTTATATCTTGTACGCTCTGAAAATCTTTCATAAGCAGACCTTGATCAAAAGAAATATATATATAGCTTTTGCATGATCCTCCTCCAGTATTGTGTATGTGGTGTGCTGTTTATCCTCATGACTAGGACTATGAATCGTGTGTGAAGGGCTGTGTGTGTCCTTGCTGCTACAGAGATTAACACAGCGCTATAGAGTTGTAGAAGGATGACGTGTTCATGGCCCATCAGCCAAATAAAAGGATACAGACACTCCTGGGCCTCGGCTCAGGGCGTTATACTACCCCCTAAAGTGTCTGGCGGTGCTAACGTTAACACGACTCCTATAAGGGAACAATAAACGGTGAAATAAAGGAGATATAATATAGAAACTAAACCTCAAACCACAGAGATTCAGTTAGAAGCTCTAAACGTACTGAGAGCTGAACACACAGACACGTTTAAAACCCTTTTTCTCCTGCCCAGGTCCCTGCGCCCAGACAGACATCCTTAAGTTTAGTTTTATAACATGTCCTGTACATGTAATGCTGTCACGCAAAGAAAGGTTTCGTCCTTTGGCACATGGAGGGACTGTATAGCAGAGCTTTTTTTCATTGATTGCCATTGTCACTGAACGTTTCTAATGTAGGATTTATGTGAGAGTAACAACTGAAATGTATACACTCACACACAACCAGCCAATATGCAAACTGAATGATGTACGTGGTTATTTGTGTATGGAGTGGGAAAGTGAGATCCGATCACCAGTGGTCACTTAGAACACATTTGAAGACACATTCTGCTGCCACGTGTCAACTAGTTTTGCATTACCAGACCTTAGCCCACAGTGCTGTGGGGTGCACACATACTTTGCAGGATAGGACGCTCTGTGGGGTGTCTTCATTTCTTTAAACCAATCCCAATCGACTTGGGCGGCGCTAAGCTCCGGTTGCAGCGATGGTATCTCTGCAAAATAGTCTCGGGAAGGAACTTGTTTTGGTGGAACATTTGCACCCCGCAAAAAAAAACGCCACATACAATAATAAATGAAGTTAACTGTTGACACAATACAGTAATGTGAGCTATTTCAATTAAATGGCTACATGGTTAAACCTCATTTGCTCTTACCAGTGTATCGCCTTTTGTAACGTTACGTTGTCGACAGCAATTCTGAAATCGGTCCCAAAATGTCCCAGTTCATACATGCCGTAACATTAAACATATTCTTCGTAAATCTTAACCCTATAAGCAGGCCTGCCTGGTTGCACGATCCAAATGTTGTTTTTGCATAGCGCGGGATGTTCTACACGCACGCTACGGTAAAATTTCTACCGCCACGGTATCAGAAATAGGGCAGACGCACAACAGGGTTTCCGCCATGTACACCGCGAACCGCCGCTCCTTCAGCTGTTTATAAAAAGTCATAAAGTCGTAATTACACGACTCAGCAGAGCTGTCTGCTCTACTGAACTCAAGCCAACTGTCGTCCGCTCTCTCTCCCCTTTAGGGGGAGCAACTGGAACAGTGACAGGACGTCATCACTCGCAAAGTCATGGCAACAAAATAAACAACAGGGCGAGTACACTTGTCAATCTCAGGCAAAGTGACAAACAGCGCCAAAAGCCGCAACATGAAATCTGCACTCACCGGTGAAATATGACAGCTACAGTTTATTGGAAAATAGCATTGTGGACACTGAATTTGATGAATTTACTGTTTATCAGACCCCAGATGAGACGAGAAGCTAACGTTAGCGAATGTTGCGGTGACAGTCCCAGCAGGAGACGCTGTATTCCTCCGACACGCTGTATTAACGTTACCGTTTAACGTGCTTTCCAGGTTAGTGGGGGTGCATACCGCGCAAAACCAACATGAAAAACGTAGCTAGTAATGTTCACTCAGCGTTTAATTTTGTTGTTAAACTGTGTGTAAAATGAGCGGTGACGTTAAATCCCCGGTTTCAGGTAACAGCACCCTACGGTACCGTCTATTTGCTGGATGGTTTCAAAGTAACGGACTTTAGCAAAGTGGACAGCTCTAAGTATGGCAATACAATGCCGTTGGAGAAAGAAGGCATCCTCCAGCGGCCACTTGCTGGGCTTTCCTTGTCTGTGTTCCGATGCTCTGTGACTGCTTATCCATTACACATTAAAATTTACAGCCCGGACTAAAGCTTGATGTAGTGCACCGTAAAATTTGCACGGCTCATGCCAAAAGTGTCTTGGAACCTGCACTAATAAATCACAGTCACTAAAGGCAGACCAGGAGGAGTTTTAAGCTGTGCGGCCATGGCTGCAAAGTCTACTCATGAATGAAAGATGTCTCTCCACGCCGAGCCAAGCCAAACCACGCCACGTCACACTGAGGTTAGTAAGGTGTCTCTTGATAACGCTGATAAGACTGGGTAAGACTCCGGGCTGAGTGGAGGGTGTGTGTGTGCTGTTTCTGTCCACTGGAGCGTAGAGTTGGGAGCGCTGCTGATCAAAGCCAACTGACTTCATCATACAGCTCGATGGGAGTCATGCTGGGTTACCAGACAGCCTCTACAGCTGCCACAGGTTCACAGCTAACAAGACCCTTCTGAGCAGCGCACTGCAGCGCAAGGACTTGGATGTACAGTACTTCTCATTAGAGGAGCACAGGCAGAGAGGAACTAAGGGGAAACCTATCAAAGAATCTCACAGACACAAGCCAATGCTTAAAGGGGCTGTAGGGGGGATTGTGAAGATCCAGGACTTAGACAAAAAATGTGAACATTGACAACTTCTCAGTCCCTCCCCACTTTAAGCCAAAAACGGTCTCTTAAGCCCCCCCTACAAGGGAGAATGAATGCGTGTGCATGAGCAGTGATTGACACACAGTTAGACACCCCCTCTGATTGGAGCATCTGAACAGGGAGCTGTGGATTTTCGCAAATCGCACTACAGGCTGTAGGTGGAGCCTTCATGTAGTTTTTACTGGAACATACGGTCAGTTTCAGCAAATATAACAAAGAGTTTTATAAGTCTTACCTACTGCACCTTTAAAGGGACAGTATGTCAGATTTGAAATGCCCAGGATACTGCAAAATTGCTTTAATATTCATTTCACCATGGTGTCGGCGACGCATGCAGATGCGGCAGCCAGTCATACACTTTACTACAGGAAGAAAGTAGAACTACAATTCCAGGAGGGCAACCCTAGAAGCATGTGACGTACATGTCGTTTTTACCAATAACACATAGACAACAATCAAGCAAAATGTTTAAAGATTCTGCAGATGCTCAAAAATATTTGTCTTTTTTTCCCCCCAGGGTTTATCATAAGACTATCTCTATAGACGGAGACTTGGGCCTTTTTGGATGCTCAGAGGACTCTTTAATCCTCCCTCTATGCATTTAAACAGCTTTATTGATGGGCATTTCTCTTAACCTCCAATCAGTTGGTAAAATAAATCAAAGATAAACATCTATAACTGGTTACATGGACTTGTTTCAGTGATCCACCTGGAGAGACTGCGGACTAAGTATTCAAAACATCAGCATTAATGGATCGAATCCTGTGGCCCCTTTTTTGCAATATCTGGACCCAATTTAATTCTACTTTTATTTATGCATGTACTTGCATACACTGTTTTGTCTATACCGTCTGTTTTTTGTATGCCTACTAAAGGACATTTGGGTGTTTTGGTTTCCTTGACTTGGGGTTAAGATATATACTTATAATCCTCCCCCACTTGAGTTTGTGTGTGTGTGTGTGTGTGTGTGTGTGTGTGTGTGTGTGTGTGTGTGTGCGTGCGTGCGCGTCATGCAACAACTTGGGATGGCCAAAAAGAGGGCTAAACATCTTGCAAAGTACTGTGCCATATCTGCTATTAAAGGCAGCCGCCACATATGGAGACGTTGCTACTTATACCCTTAAGAACTGAGTATTGTGCTTATTAAGTGATATTGCGAAGATTATAGATATAGATATTGTACTGCATCTGTAATATTTGTGTCCCTGTACCATTTTTCTTCACGTGGACGTAAATAAATGGTTAAAGTGTGTGTGTGTGTGTGTGTGTGTGTGTGTTTGTGTGTGTGTGTACTAGGGTTGGGCGATGTCCCCTAAATTGGCAGTTGACGATGTTTACAGTAAAACATCGTGATGGACGATGATATCATCGTCGGGAGGGGGGAAGCACTTTTTATTTTACTATATCTCTTTACATAAATATTTTTTTTCTGCTACTATGGGCTAACAGTTTGATCAGACATACATTGCAATGCCCTCTGTAAATGGACATGGCTATGCTGCCTCCTGCTGGTAGGGGCAGTAATTACAGTTTGACCTACTTTCACGCCGCCATAAAGTCTAGACTCAAACTGAAGTCTGTGATCTGCAACGACAGTACAGTGGAACTTTTGCCTTTAACAGAGCGACAGTAATAACCTAATACAACATTATTACTGAGATTAAACTACTTTCCCCGTTATATTTGCACTAAATAACGCATTCAATAAACAAACATAACTCTTACAGAACACATGAACAGCTGAGCAATATTAGCTCACTCATAAAACAGCACCCTCGTGAATAAGCCTACTGTTGCTAACTCATAAATCCTGCATAACAGATCATATCAGACTTACTTATTGATGCACAGCAGTGTCCATAAACTTAGTCCAATGAGGGAAGAAAGGAAAGTGTGACAGTGTTCCACGCTAACGCCTTTTCTCTCTCAACTACCGCATGCTTAATTGCGTTAATAGTCCAGGGCTGCTACTGACAGGGAGAGAGAGAGAGAGAATGCATCACTACAGCCAATCCAGTCTGCTCAAAGCGATGGTCTTTTTCACAAGTAGGTTGCACGTAAGGGGAAAAAAAGTATCTTCTACTTAAGGGGCCCTATCTTGACTGGCCCCCTGTGCAGCACAGTGCAAAGCCCGACGCAAGTTTAAATTTCCCATCCAGCGACTAGGATTAGTGTGTGTTTGACAGGGTGGGGGACGTGGCATCACGATGGTGGCTCTCCATCGATATCGTCCGTTGGCACAACCCTAGTGTGCACGCATGTATGGAGTATGCTTGTTTGTTTCGTTTGTATTTTGGGTGTTGATGTTTGTATATTTTTTTCATATGTTGTCAATAAACGTCAATTCAAACAATCTTAAAAAAGATTCTGCAGATATTGAGAGAAAACCGTGACTCACATGTCTGACACCTTCTTGTAGTTGTGAGGGCAGGCGAAGGAGAGACATCTGAAGCCTCCCTGCAGGTTATAGCAGCTCTGTCCATATGAACAGTTGTGGGCGCCAGTTGTGCACTCGTCAATATCTGGAAATAAAGAAATAAGCAGTTTGATTTTGAACAGTATTCTTTTTTTTTTTGGTTCCAATTCAAATCATATAATTTTGAACATAACTCATTCATCTTCAGAAACAGATTTGACACAGTTTGACAAAATAATCCCAACTTAAGGTCTTACTAGCTTCTTCAGGGATTTCAACCAATTTCAATTCAAGTGGCTTTACGTGTTGCCAAAGCATGTTAAGACGAACTACACAATTATAATAAAGAGCTAGAAAATTTCGCAAGAAATGTTGACAGTGTGGATGCTACTTGGTGCACATCCCAAGATAGCCTGGCAGTATGTTTTACCGCCAGTCTCATTTTGTTGAAACTAGTTTTTTGTTACATTTGTTAAACTAATTCAACCTCTGTTAAATAAAATTCCTATCTTTTAGTTAATCCTTCATGTGTGCTTTCCCAATCTGCTGTGGTCTTGTGTGTTGGAAGCGTTTCCAGACAAAATGTTTATATGTCATTTTGACACAAATACATTTAATAAATAACATGTTGATGTTTGAAAGTCTCGAGGTTTTGACATAAATGCAGATATAAATGTAATTTAAAAAAATTATAAATAATTAGCGCTTTTCAAATATTGCACCTGTCAATACAGAACGAAATATTCTGTAGCTTATTTTGCCGTCAATACTGCAGACGTTGTCTTTGCTGTAATCAGATCAGAATATATTTATATTTAACATGAAGTATACTACTGCTTGAGTGTGTTTTATCAATGGGAAACATCCATGTGTGCAGACAAGGCTCGCAGCAGCAGCGCCGCCAGACACGTTTCTGGTGTGTAAAGACGTAGAAAACGCCACGCAGCCGACACGCAACAGAAACGCCACGCTCACGCCACGCAGCCAGTGTGAAAGAGGCCTGAGGCCTTACCTTTGCAGGTGCGTCCATTGGCCGACATGACGTATCCATTAGCAGGACAGGCACACTGGTAGCTGCCAGCAACGTTCACACACTGGAAGGTACAAAGGTTCCCGATGCTCTGGGAGCACTCATCAATATCTGTTAAAAGAGACAATCATCTCAGATTAGAGCTCTGGATGGAAGCTGAAAGCAGGTTCTTTATCTCTCTCTGTGTTTGTGTGTGTGTGTGTGTGTGTGTGTGTGTGTGTGTGTTGTGTGTGTGTGTGTGTGTGTGTGTGTGTGTGTGATTGCTACGCCTGTGCAAGTGTGTTTTCCTGTCCTGGGATTAGCGACAGGAGCTAGCTCAAGGCCCAGTCAGCCAAGACAAAATTAAATCTGTTACTGGTGACAAGAGTCATGCTGCTGTTCTCCACATTCATGGAAACACTGTGATATGATTTGGCCCAATCAGACTTCATATAAGCAATTTGAGTTATTATAGGATGTTAAAACTCCTTCACCCATTCGGCCCTGACAAAAAAGTGTCCACTGTATTTGCCTTATTCTGTTTCCCTGAATATATCATGACTCAAAACTATTTCCACTGCTTTCTCAAGATCTGACATCTTCTCTCTCTCTCAACCCCCTTCCTCTTCATGGTAATTGTTGGGTCTCTATAAATGAAAGAGTGGTCTATCTGAATATGAATTTTCAATTTCTTTTGGGTCTCCACCAAATCTACCAGTCTCTACCTAGTAACTTTGGTAGAAAATACCTTCACAGGTGTGTCCGTCCTCTTTCAGGTAGTAGCCTTGGCGACAGTAGCATTGGTATGAGCTGTAGATGTTGGCGCACTCCTGGCCACACGGGTTTTTGTCACATTCATTTACATCTAAGCACAGAAAAGAGAAGACGAGCCATTCAACATCCAGCATTCACACCGCAATTTCTTTGGTAATTGCATTCTCTAGTTATGTATGCACTCTCAGACACCTCCGCCATAGAGACTAAATTAAATTCCAAGAGAATACAGTTTTTGTGAAACAAACACTTACAAAGACTCATAAACAGTTTTCTATCAATACATCTAATCTCCAAAGTCTGTGCGAAGGCTGCATTTTGCTCTCCCCAGAGGCGTACCTCTATGCCTTGAGTTCTTCAAGGAAAACAACAGTCCATGTAAACAATGTGGCATTTAAATTCTCAATATGTTAGAGAGGGAAAAAAAACAGTCAGCTTACCTTCACAGTTCTTGCCATCAAATGCTAGGGAGAAGCCGGCTGTGCATGAGCAGTGGTAGGAGCCTGGGGTGTTTTCACAGGTTTGGGCACACAGCCTGCCAGGATAGCGCCAGCACTCATTTACATCTGTCAGTGCAGAGTAGGAGCTATTAGATAGCAGACAGATACCTCGGGGCCACTATGGACTCAACGCCAGTTCTCATTCAGGCGCACACCCAGTGATGTTTAGAGTAGGGCTGCTCGATTATGGAAAAAAAATCCAAGTTATTTTGGTAATTTCCCTTTCATACTTTTCCCGTTTGAACTTTTCTCCTCATTCAGAACACAAGACAAAATAAAGACTTTACTTGCAAAACGTAATGTTCAAAAGAATTGTTTTGATTACATTGTTTGGTGATGGAACTGAAATCAAAATCTCCAATCATCAGCAAAAGGCTGATAGAAAGAGTACCCCCTGTCCTATTTACTCAAATCTGACATCAAATTTATCACAAAAACCTTGTTTTTTTGGCTCTGTGCAGTGGAGTCTAACTGAGCCAGTGATGTGTTCTGCCTCCAGAGCAGATCTGGCTTCAAAAACTGTTTGGACGACTAAACCTCCAATGTGGCGCAATGTACGTGTATATGGAGTGTTGAAAATTGTAATTGCAATGAAAAAAAACAACAAAAAAACTCCAATCTGCTCGTCACGCCCTGCTGTGCCCTACTACGGTCCGTAACGCCTTGCTAGAGGAGCTTGCACACTGCTCCAACAAATGCCAACAAACTCCAACAAACACCAACAGTTGGGTCAGTGTGGGCCGGCCGTCTGTGTTTGTTGGCGTTTATAGTTTGACATGTCCAGTCTGGTCTGGTGGAGTTGGAGAATGTCGGACCAATGTTGCCCATTTTCCAACAATTGACAACATTCTAACGGCTCGAAATGCCGTCTCTAAATGGGTGGTTTTTCTGGCAATTAGTGGAGTGACCATAGTGAGTACTTCCTCAAAAGCTTGAGGAGCAAAACGGGCAAAATTTGCAAAAGCTGGAGTATCTTCTGAGAGAAGATCTTGACACAAGTTAGGATAGACTCCCTGTTTTGCATGTCGCAATATCCAAGGTTTACACCACAGTCTCCTCTTGGCTCGTCTTGATTGCCGTCTCTCCTGTACACGGCTGGCAGCGTTACAGGCCAGGTAGACCAGAACTACTTTGACCACATTCAACAAGGTCTCCACTTCATCCATGTTTTAGTAAACCAAAACTCAAATAAATAACAGTCTTGTCTGTTACTGTCTGGATAGTGTGGACTGGCAGTTGGTTTTGTGAACATTATAAAGACGACCAACTGACAACTTTATAATGTTGGAGTTTGTTGGTATTTGTTGGAGCAGTGTGCAAACTCCTTAAGCCCTGCTATGCCCCGCTAAGCCCTGCTATGCCCCGCTACGCCCCGCTAAGCCCTGCTATGCCCCGCTATGCCCCGCTACGCCCCGCTAAGCCCTGCTATGCCCTACTATGCCCCGCTATTCCCTTCTACGCCTTGCCAACGCCCCGCTACGCCTTGAACTACTACAACTACTATTTCTAGCCATAGCTCCACTATCTTTATTGTTACTATAACTGCCACTGTTCATCATTCCAACTGCTATAATTATTATGAATCATATTTCTCTATATCTGTATATCTGTATCTGTGTCTGTGTCCACAAAGAGCCACGGTCTGTCTGAGGTTTCTGCCTAAAAGGAAGTTTTTCCTCGCCACTGACACACCAAATGCTTGCTAACAGGAAGTTGTTGGGTCTTTATAAATTAAAGAGTGTGGTCTAGACCTACTCCAGCTGTAAAGTATCTTGAGATAACTATTGTTACGATTTGATACTATAAATAAAACTGAATTGAATTTCACAGAGCTGACACGGCGATACGTACCGCTGCAGACTTTGCGGAGGGCATCATACTGGTAGCCCGTCTGGCAGTCACAGCGGAAGCTGCCGGGGAGGTTGTGACAGATCTGGCCCACGCCACAGCGGTGCGTCCCCATCTGACACTCATCAATGTCTAGACAGGCAGAGCGAAAGATAAGAGTACCTGAGCAACCATCCTCTCAGCACCTGACTGAGTCTAACGTCAACACATCCAAACAGTTGGAATCATTGTTAAATTAATGATTACAAAAATGATTGGAGTAATTTATGAAGCCAAACGGTTACCAGTGTACCGTATTTTCTGGACTATAAGTCGCACTTTTTTTTTACTTTGGCTGGTCCTGTGACTTATAGTCAGGTGCGACTTATATATCAAAATATATATAATTTAACATGTTTTTAAATGTTAATTCATACTGAAAACATTACCGTCTACAGCCGCGAGAAGGCGCTCTAGGCTTGTGACAACTAGAATGCTGCTCCTAAAGACAACCGAGAAAGAAAAGAAAATCCTATTCTGCAGATTACAAACTGCCGGTAGTAAAATATGCAGCCGAAAACGGTAATTGAGCAGCAGAAAGAAAGTTTGAAATGAGGGAGAAACTTGTGAGGGACTGGCGAACAGGTGACTCTTACTGCAATAAAGAAAACAAAGAATCGGCTAATCGCGGGCTGAAAGTAAGATGTCCAGAGGTGGAGGAACGAGTCCACAGATGGGTGCTTGAACAACGTGCTGCCGGGAGGGGCTGGTCAACGGTGCAGTTACGTCTCCACGGCCTGGTAGTTGTTCTGTGTGCTATTGTATAGTTCAATAACTGTTAATGTGTTACGTTAACATACCAGACACCTATTCATTATTCTGTGTGCTATTGTGTAGTTGACAGATGAAAAAGGCCGTTTTCGGTCTTGGATTTTGTGAAATAAATTTCTAAATAAATGCGACTTTTATTCCAGTGCGACTTATATATGCTTATGTATGCTAGACTATCTGTCCGTTCGGAGTTTTCTGTTGCACGACTAAAACTACTTTTGAACGTAGACATGTTCCCGAGGCTATTTTGCAGCGGCACCGTTGCTCCGCCTGGCACCAGACCTTCCTCCGCAGCGCTGTGGAGGTAGATCTGGCAACGCGAGACTAAACTGGCGTTAACTGGCGGATGTTCAAGCTCATTCTTCCCCTTTTATGGTATTTTGTAACTATGCATTTGAGCACCTACAGTATGTTTAAGCCCAAACAAATACAATATTAATGCTTTCATTTACATCTTTTCCATAGTTGCCAGCTTCCCTCATCCATGCTGTTGTGTTTAAGAGGTAAATCTCACCAACACACGTGGCTCCATCAGGGCTGACATGGTAGCCGGGGTTGCACATTATGAACTTCTGCTGGCAGGCGTAGGAGCCCACGGTGTTGATGCAGTTAAAGCCAGAGCCACATGGCTCACTCCGGCTGCTGCACTCATTTATGTCTGCAGAAACACACAGAGAGAGTATCACGCCTCAAGACAGCTGAAAAAAATGACACACAGGAGAAGGCACTGGAAAAAAGGCCGCTTCAAAAATGCCTAAAAAGACAATGAATACAGGGGGCCCTATCGTGCACCCGCAGTGCAAAGCCCGACGCAAGTGTAAAATAACAAAAAATTGCCGGTGCAACACAGATGTCTTCTTATTTGATGGTTTTATTTCTTAAGGTGCATAACAGTGACTAACGTCTCGATGTAAGGTTACATCTTCATCAGAGGACTCTGATCAGAGGACTCTGATGTAATCTTACATCGAAACGTTAGTCACTGTAACACTGTAAAAAGACATCTGTGTTGCACCAGAATTTTTTGTTATTTTATACTGTTGTGTCCTGCCTTGGCTGCACCGGATTGTTGTGGTCTGCAGAAGCGCAGAGAACTCTCCTTTTTACCCGACGCAAGTGTCTTTGCTAGTTTAAGACCGACCCAGTTTTCAATTTCCCGTCCAGCGCCCACGTCATTTAAATAGCAAATGCACCTGCGCCCATCTGTGGCCCATGGGCATGCTGGTCTTACAGGGAATGTGTTCAGGTGCATTCTGGGTGTATTGCTATCTTGAGGCAGCGGGAAGTGATCGCGCCATTGACCAACAAAAACCTGGTCTAAAGTCAGTAACGCAGCATTTCATTGTTATTTTAACAGAGCATTAGTAAGATGCTCCTAGGCTCGTGCACAGCGCGCACACACTATGCTTGTTATACATACCACATACACACACAGCGCAGCAGCACACAGACATGCAAAAGATTACAAATAAAAATATTACGGTGCAAATCCTCCATCATAATAGCCATAGATATAGAACAGTCATAAAATGTTCTATATCTATGATAATAGCAATAGCGTAAGAGTTTTTGAAATACGATATGATCTTCAAACAAGATGATCCATCTTTTACAAATAACAGCAGCTTAAAAACCTTAGGATTTTGACTCAACTCAGTGAGTGGTGACCGATAGCTTTCAAACATCACTATGTGAACTTATAACGCACCCTGAAGCAACAAACAAGGCACAGAAATCCCAAACAGTGCTTGTGCAGATACACAAGTCCCAGAATTTACAACATTTTTAAAATTAGTCTGAAAAATCATAAACAGTTTGCATTGGAGAAAGCTAAAGGAAGCCTTCCACCATCAGTGATAGATATGTAATGCATGTGCAATCATCCGCTGTGAGTCATCAGGCTTAATGATTACTTTGCTCTGCGTGGCTGTTAATATCAGCCGAGGTATATGAGACACTTTTATGATATCAGGAGCACCCAGGGGTGAGCATTATGACTACCTCGTGGTATTTCCCCATTCCAAGATGATAAAGTTTCCCTACACACTGCTAAATAAATAAGTAAATCATTTAAAGGAAAAGCGGGATATCATTTGTTTAATTAAAAGAAAACGATAAATTGTGGTTTTATTGGGGGTTATGTGCCAGACTATTTCTTGGCCAGGCGCAGGAACTTCTTGGAGTCTTGTCACAGTGAGGTTACCAGGCAAAGAGAGGAGACACTCCAAGAAGTTACTGCGCCGGACCAAAAAAATGTCCAGCACTTTTAGTTTCCCCTTGCCTACAGTCTTTATGCTAAGCCAAGTGTCTCCTGGCAGTAGCTTCACATTTAACGTAAATAATGAAAGTAAGCGTGTTTCCCAAAATGTCAAAAATTTTATGCATTTATTGTATCTGAGACAGGAAAGAGATGACAGAAATGGGTTAAGAGAGATGGGGAATGACATGGGTCAAAGGTTCCCGGCCTGATGCGAACTTAGGACATTGTGGTAGATGGTTGGCACCTAAACCCTTGAGGCTAAGACGGATCTACACAGTAGCCTACGCAAGCGGCCTACGCCATTGTCTGGGTTTATACTTGGTGTGGGTGTGCGTGGGGAGTGTGTGGTAGAGCGAGTGAGAGAGTGATGGGGTTAGCTTCGGAGCAAGCATTTACTCTGGCGGTGGAGCCGGAGTGCTTTCTGACCCCTTTTGGAAAGAGTTAACCCTCCCCCCTGATTTCATGCTGTTTACGGAGAAGAAGAACCCAGAAACGAGTAGGGAGGAAATGCGATGCTACCAAGCCTCAGCCAAGCGGACCAATCACAGTTGTTGCGTTCTGCGTCGCCTCAAGGTTTAGTTACATGTCTGGGGAGGTGCAGGACGATAAATCAGGCATTAGGGTTAGGGGTTAGCTAATTCTGTTTTCGGTTGCAGCAGACAGCTTCAGTTTTCAGAGAAAATGCTCTAAAAAAACACTGTACACTACCTGCTCAACACCAAAAAGAGACTAGAGACTAGCTGGTGAACACAGTGGAGCATTTAGCAGCTAAAGAGCCAGATATTTCCCTCAGGGGCTGTTAGAGACCAAAAGCAGAGCTAAAAGGAGAGTGAATATTGGACCGACATTCTCCAGGTGGTCAGAAATACGTCTCCAAATAAGTGCCTACATGTTACATATTCCTAAATTAATTTGTTTAAGCAAATTACCAGACAACAAATCTGGGTAGTGTTGTAGCATAACTGGAATTACCGCCCTTTGCCAACCAGTCAAGTTGCAGTTTACACCCATGCCTATGCAGACTCTATTCTCTACTCATACTATATGTAGTGAAGACTTTAAGCAATTTAAAAAAGATATAACGTGTATTTAAAGCATCCACCTTTCGTGAAGTTCACAAGCAGCTTCAACCCGGCAGCACTAGCGATCTAAACATCACCACAGTGTCACCAACTCGGTATCCGACCAAATCTCGCCCTCTTCTGTTCCCAAGTTATTGAATGGCGTTGAATGACGGCCAGAAAAGTGTTCATGCAGAACGTTATGATGTCACAGTAGGTTAACGTTTTGGATATGAAATGTAATCACCTCATCATTTTATCCTTCTAGTCATAATTAGCGCATGAATTCTTGAGTTTTGCTGCGGCCACGGCTGTCGCTGGCACAGAAGCGTAGAAATGTACACACTTCACAGAGAGTGGGAGGGACGAGGGTGTGAGCAGGGACCCAGCAGCTACCTTTTGCCTCAAGGCCATCCTAGCAGGTTAATCAATCCATGGCGAGACAGCAGGACAAAGATAAACTGTTCTTTGCCATACTCTCTATTACAGGGGTCTTCAACGTTTTTTAAACCAAGGACCCCTTAACTGAAAGAGAGACCCTGTACTACATATATTGTAGACAATTAAGTTGCATATTAAACTTGGCCTACAAAAGGGTGTAGGGCGGCCTAAAGCCTTTATACACACCTTTTGTTTTGCATAGAATACTAAGCTATTAAAATAATAATTGTTGGCATGATTTTATAAATCATCTTTTAATGTTAAACATACCTGTGGCACAGTGACTCTTTATTAGGGATCGACCGATGTGGATTTTTTTAGTGCCGATGTCATTTTTTTTTTCATCAGCCTTAGCCGATGACCGATACGGGCTGCCGATTTTCTTGAGCCGATATTTGGAGCCGATACTGCTTTTGCTCCCTCAATTTACATCATAAAAATGTAAAACCCTGCCACACTGGATTTGTTTGCGGAATCTGCTCTGCTATTTCATTAAAAATAATTAACAAAAACACAGATCAGTGTCACTTCTGCAATCATCTTACATTCATATCACCCAAATTATGTGTGCAGTGTGCATCATATGGATGGGTGCACTGCATATGGTTAACTGTGCAAGGGTGAAAGGCTTTCATCAGCATCTACAACACAGCCTCGATGATGCACTGCTTGCTGACATATTATAAGACAGATATAATCAGGTCATCACAAAATGTCCTTTGTCAACACATTTAAATAATCTAACAAAACAATAAACCTGAAAAGTAGCCAGTGAAATAAAGTGCTTGATTTGTAATTTAAGACTGCCATGGTGCTAGTGGGGGAGGGGCAGTGCATGGTCAGCATGTGAACTGCAGCAACACAGAGCTGCCTGTGGACACCTGTCTGTAAATAATGCCGGGAAAAATATATATATACACCGATATATCGGACGGCTGTGGATGGCTACCTTAGTGACTACCTTACCTATAGGCCAGTAAGCAGAGATTTATATTTGCTAATAATATGTTGGATTCATGTTAAGACATTTACTGACTCTGAGCCCGGGGCTCCCTGTTGAAGATCCCTGCTCTATTGGCTATTTAATGGTCATGTGTTCTAAGTTTCCATTAGCCAGAAGAGAGCAGCACTGACAGTCTCTTACCGATACAGTTGCCATGGGAGTCCTGTGTGAAGCCGCTGATGCACTTGTGTTTGGGATTACACAGGAAAGAGCCCGCTGTGTTCTCACACACAAAGCCCATACCACAGTTATGGGTTTGCAGAACACATTCATCAATGTCTGGAAGAAAGAACAGATAAAAACAAAAACTAAATCCAATGTCAACTTGACAAAATAGTTCAGACTATATATTCAACTGTTGAAGAGTTTTTAATGTGCTGTCATCTCACAGTCATCTCACCTACTGTACTGTTAACAGTACAGTAGGTGTACAGTAGGTGGCTGTGGCTCAAGCCCAGAATAAACATGTGCAGCATGCATCCCAGAAACTTCCACTCACACAGTCAGTGGTTAACTCGAGGAAAAATTCCCCTTACTCTAAAATGATCACAACGCCGCAATTAACAGAAGTTGAACAAAACTTCTTAAATGACAGTTATTGAATCTCATGAGCGATGGATGGAGTTTAAAATGGAAGATTTGTGCCGCAAGCCCGTTTTTCAGTTTACGTTATGCTGTTACGTTATCCTCTGAGAATCATCCTGTGGCACACAAGCAAACATTTTTTTTTTCTCTACCAATCATAATGAGAGAGATAAATTTCCAACGTCACAGCAAAGATCTCTCCTTTCTTTCAAGCGGCTAATTAGTTTTTTTTCCCCCTGTTGGATGGTTGACTAAATATTACCTTCATTACCTAGGACACTGATTAGTCCTCCCTGGTGCCAAGTGCTGATGACACCAGTCATAGAGCTTCAAAGTGCTTTACCACCCGCGCAATGCTTTTTCCTCTCGATAATTATCTTGCCACATACTGAACCTTGGGCATCTGCTGAAGCACAAACATCACTGCAAGGGCCAAAAACATTAGCATACGTCTTGATGAAGACATGCTGACTGAGCTGAGTTTAAGCCTGCATTCACACCGAGTGTGTCGGCCTTCAGAAGGTGCAGCGAAAACGCAGTTTTTTTTATAGTCCTCTTAAAATGGGGGGTAGTGCGTTTAGTTGAGACGAGATCGATTCAACTTTTGGAGATACGCAATTCGACGTCACGCTGCGGTGGCCAATCGTGGAACCGGAGATCTGACTTGTCAGTGTGTTCTTAGGCGGTGTGAGACTCCAGTACAGGAAACAGGAAACGGATGTGACTGCCTCTATTGCTGTCTCACAACATTTAAAAAAAACTATGAGGTTGAGCGTGAAGAGGCTCAGAAAACAATGAGATCTATAAAAGATCTGACGGAAAACAATAATTATACAAAGTCTACTTGTGCTACATTAGGGGGTTCAATAACATAACAGGACGTCACACAAATGGACCATTTCGGCCACACTCCCACCACCGCACAACCCTGAGGAACGTGGCCGGATCGCTGTTTTTCTGATCTGAACGCAGCCTAAAGCTGTGGACACACCAGGCCGAAAATCGGCCGTTGGACAGTCTGGCGAGGTCAGTGACTCGAGTCTGTTCGGTGTGTCCCGTGCCGTCGTCAGTCTGGGGGGCTGTCGGCGTTCATTTTGGCCGACCTGACATGTTCCGTCGGCGGCATGGCAGTCAGGACTCGGAAATGGCGAGCGGAATGAGCGTGACAAGAGTCTCTCAAAATCTGACGAAAATCTTCTAAACTGACCTTTGTTGAGCTGAAATGAAGACAGATTCAGCAACTGCATGGCCTATTTCTCGCTTAAAACGTTTTCAGAAACATGTTTCGGTGAACTATTTTAGTCCAATATGAGATCGTATTCTGAACGAGCCGCCATGACAGTCTGGCTTTGGATTTTCGGAGATAACAGACCCATGTGACGCGTTCGTCCAATCAGCTGCCGGTTTTCATTTTTTTGGGCAACAATACAGATTAGCGCCGCCTGCTGTTATGGAGACGTATTACGTCGCGTCTCTTTGGTGTGTTCTGAGGCACTTTTTGGACCAACACGGGGAGACTGATCAGTCCGACTGGCTTTTCTGTTGAAGGTCGGCCGTCTAGTTGGTGTGTCCTGGCTATAAGTCATGACCACAGACATAGATATAAATTAGCCAGTTATCTTGAGAAAACTTGGGAGAAGAGGAAAAAAGCTCTTTATCGAGATTAATTGTAGATGAGGATTTATTGTTTGTATGTACTGTGTGTGTGTGTGTGTGTGTGTGTGTGTGTGTGTGTGTGTGTATGTGAATATGTATATTTGTATTCTTGTATTTCTCCGAATGATTTGTATATGCGACAGGAAGATGTTTGCTAAATAAGTAAGTTTGTGGCGTCTTGTAATTCCATGTGGGATGGGCCAAAATGTTTGGCATGACACAGAAATAAAATATAACTAACTAACATACAATTGTCAGAGTTGTCATACAATTGACTCTCAGAACGGAAATGATCGTAAATAATCCATATAACTCTGTTTCTACACATCACTCTGAGGATTTGTGTTGATTTCTCTGTCACTAAAGTGGACTGTTTTCATCTGAACAGGGACGGAGGGGGGAAAATGAGCTGTCTAAATGTATCCTGTTCCGGTTGAAGAGCGTCTTTGTTAACTGTCTGCCATCAATAATGCCAGAACCTTCCGATAGCCTTAACACCTATGCCGATGTACTCCACTTCAGTCTTGTATTCAGGGATTTGTGAGTGCTCAAAGGGCCCTTTAAAGACAAATTATTCTTTGGAGTATTCAAAGACACAATTAGAAAGTGCAACAGGATTATGCAGTTCCTCAGTTTGAGCCAGGGGTGTTGGACCTGTGTGCTGTTGGTTGTTGGATCCTCTTTAAATGGCTGAGAAACTGGCAACACTGAGTAACACAGTCCAACACAAACACTAGCCTCAGCCAAAGTAAGTGCCAAGTTGTGTTAGGAAGTGGAAATAATTCAAGGAAATGTTTAGAACCTCACATGAAGGCTGTAAGTACATATAAAGGAGTAGTACGGGGTTCAGCCAGATGTATCGCAATCCAGTATCTCTAGGAATCATGTCTGTATCGGACTAATCTGCAGCTTATGATTTATGTCCATGTCCATGGTTATAACAACAGTTTATTTGCCATTATCACAATATTTTCCTAGCCTTAAACATACTGTAGTTGCCATGCACAGATATTGTAAAAAGCGCTAATTTAAATATTTAAATTGAGTTTTTTCAAATACATTAGATTAGCAGATGCAATGAAATGCAACCCTTTTTTAAGTTGTAGCTTGCATGTTGCAAATTTGATTTAAAAAAGGGGCCCCTGGATCTGTCCAAAAGGTCACAAAATCTGCCTTCCAGCACCTCTAAAGCTCACTAATAACATGTTGTTTTTCCTGTGTGGTTGCCAGGCAACAAGCAGAGATTCCAGGTAGTAAAATGTGCGTGGCCAGGACGCGATATTACGAATCCCACTATGGCCACGCCAAGACCCGCCCTTCAATAGCGTTCACACACTACTATTGGCCAGGCGTCCATGCTTACATGTACAGGTCCTATCCCCTGACCAATCCCCTAACCCTAACCTTAACCACTCGAGGTGAAATGCCTAACCCCAACCAATCGAGCTGCTTCGTAGGGCGGGTCTTGGCGTGGCCATAGTGGGATTCGTAATTTTGCGGCCAGGACATAGTCCAGCACAAAAAGGCCCATACATGTAAAACCACATATTTTACCCTTTGGATTTTATATCAATAAAATCAACATGATACAGTGGTGCTCATACGTTTATGAACTCATGCTAAAGTTGACTAAAAAGAAGAATTAAAAAAAATCATCTTTTGGAAATTGATCTTAATGCCTTAATTAAAAAAAGAGGAAAAATCCAACATTTAAGGACGCCAATTTTCTTTGTGAATGAATAATGTATCGTAAATAAATAAATGTTCTTCCTTAAAATACAGGGGGCATAAGTAAGTAGACCCCTATGTTAAATTCCCATAGAGGCAGGCAGATTTTTATTTTTAAAGTTATTTCATGGATCCAGGATACTATGCATCCTGATGAAGTTCCCTTGGCCTTTGGAATTAAAATATCCCCCCTCCCCACATCATCACATACTGTTCACCATACCTAGAGATTGGCATGGGGTACTTTCCATAAAATCATCTCTCAATGCAAATCAAACAAGCTATTAGGCTAACTGAAATAAAACCATGCCAATCTCTAGGTATGGTGAAGGGTATGTGATGATGGGGGGGTATGGTGAAGGGTATGTGATGATGTGGGGTTATGGTGAAGGGTATGTGATGATGTGGGGGGGCTATTTTAATTCCAAAGGCCAAGGAAACTTTATCAGGATGCATAGTATCCTGGATCCATGAAATAACTGGCCTTTAAACATAATAATCTGCCTGGAATTTAACTGTCCTTTCTGTCTTATTTCTGTTCTCCAACCATTAAAAAGAAGGGAGAAACCCTGTGCTGCATATTAAACAAGACATCATCAGCATTTCCAGTGACTACTTTAGTGGCCCTGAAAGTGACTGCTGGGTTAATTGGCCTTAATGAAATTCATCAAGAACAATGAACTCACCCTTGCAAACACTGTTCCTCAGCTGGAAGCCGGCAGGACAAGTGACCTGCAGCTCGCATATAAATGAACCCACTGTGTTCACACACTGCTCGCTGGGCCGACAGCTATGGGTGTTGGTTGCACACTCATCCACATCTGCAGAAAAAGAACAACAGTGACTGTGTGTGTGTGTGTGTGTGTGTGTGGGGTGGGGTGGGCTATCCATCACACAGGGCCTGTACATAATTCTTACCTCCGAACTGGCTCTAGATCATGACGGGGCTCAATGAGTCAGCAGCAGATGGACTTCAGCAAAATACACTAACAAAGGAAGTCGTTCTTAAATCTAGGCGTATGAGGCATACCAGGAAATTACATGATTTGCTTTTGCCTGAATGGAAATCACTAGCTGGGAAATATGGGGCGAATGTGGCTCAGGTGGTCGCCTACCAATCAGAAGGTTGGGGGTTCGATCCCTGGCCCTGCAGTCCCATGTCGAAGTGTCCTTGGGCAAGACACTGAACCCTGAATTGCTCTCGATATTGCACCATCGGTGTAGTAAATGTGTGTTAGGGCTGGGCAATATATCAATATATATCGATATCGTGCTATGAAATAAGATATTGTCTTACATTTTGGATATCGTAATATGACATACAGTGTTGTCTCCTCCTGGTTTTAAAGGTTGCATTACACAAAAGTGATGTCATTTTCTGAACTTAACAGAGTTACTAGCTCGTCTATTATTTGCCTTTACCCACTGAGTCTTTGCACCCACAATACTGATGATTATTTATCACAAATCTCATTGTATTCTGTAAATATTTTTTGAAAGCACCAATTGTCAACCCTACAATATCGCCACAATATCGTCATCGAGGTATTTGGTCAAAAATATTGTGATATTTGATTTTCTCCATATCGCCCAGCCCTAACGTGTGTGAATGTTTATCTGATGAGCACCTTACGGCAGCCTCGGCCACAGTGTATGGATGTGTGTGAATGGTGCCTGTAATATGTAAAAGCGCTTTGAGTAGTCATTAAGACTAGAAAAGCACTTTATAAATACAGTGCTGCGGATGCAAAGAAACGCAGAAAATTGAACCTGATCCAATATTCCTTATGACGGACGAAAGTTATGGAGGCAGTGTGTAAATGTGATCGACCAAACGTGAGGTCATATTTATTTTTTAACGTTCGAAGATTTCGGACTCAGTGTGCAAGGACCTTCACACCCAGTGGGTTTCTGTGATGTGAGAAATACTTTCAAAGTACTAATGTTTAAAAATACAAAAATACACAGAGCTATGCAAAGGATCTTAGCCCCACCAAGTGGAAAAACCATAGGGAGCTAACATACTTAGTTCGAAAGGGAACAGCAAACTGTGTAGGGAAGAAATGAACAACGGTTCGTCACAACAAGCAAGATTACCGATCAGTCATTGAGGCGCTGGAATAACACGAAAATTACTTCACAAGTAACATACATTTCAGCTGAATAAGTCTTGTAATGGTAAGTTTTTGTTTCAATATATTATTTTCAGTAGTGTAAAATGTCCACAGTAGCAGCAACATAACCAAGGGGTGTTTATGGTACCAGAATAATGCACAGGACTCTACGTTGGTGACGTTGCAGGGCGTTCTGAATAGAGGAATTTTGTCAAGGGAAGTTCCCTCAACCGACACAAAACCTGCTAAAGAAGTCCACTGAGGACCAACTAGAACCATTAGTTCTGGGAAAAGTAATATAGTTAGTTTCGGTCTTCTCCACTTTGATTTAACATTCACTCGGTTGAGGTGTCGCCCAAAGCGGCTTGGGTGCTAATATGGCTTTGAATAAAGTTTGAGTTGCTTTTGTGTTGTGTCTGGCGCTTAGTCAGCGTTACGGTCAGCCAATGATAGTAATGGTAATGATTACCACTTTGTGCAAATATGTTTAGAATTAAAGGATTTCACTGGCCATGGGCAAAGAAACAAAGGCGTTCTTGCTGGTATCCACAAACAGGAAGTGTCACCATTAATCCAAAACATTGGAAATATACCTAACAAGCTGACATGTATGCGGTGGCAAAAAAAACAAACAGGCAGTTTGATTTTAGCTGGACTGTGTAAAGATGTGTTTTTCGCAGCCCTAATACTGCACACAATAACATCACATAAGCTGTCCTGTGAGTGCTTTTTGGCGGGCCGTCATATCAACTTTGGACAGTGACTGCTTGTTATGCTTGTTTGTGCGAAATTAAATACAGAGGTGCAAACTTTTGAATCTGTATTAGTCAAACAGCAACGCAGCCAGTAAATACAGGCCCTGTTGATTTATGACGGTGGTGGGCTTATGCCGAGGCAGTGGATCGCCGCTCTGTTGTGGCTCACAAACCGACGCATTATCTTATCGTGCATCACAGTGCATTGCCGATTAGCTGGACGCACTAATAGCATTGGACTGGAATCATACATTCCAAAGATACGTGTGTGTGTGTGTGTGTGTGTATCTGTGTGTTTGTGTGCACGCGGGAGTGTGGCAGTCATCCAGATTTGAAGATCATCCCGAAATATGTCGCATTCCACAGGGAACCTGACGGAAAGGTCTCGACCAAATCTGCATGACAGAGCCAGGGCGGAAAAACAAAAGGCCGGAACGAGAGCGAAACATATTCTCCTGTGTTGCCTGCGTATCTGTCGCTTGCCGAAATGCCTTTCTCGACTTTCAAAGCTTTTGCCACGGGGAATCTGAATGAACTCGTGTGTCTTACAACACCTTCCCATGGGGAGCGGGAGGAAAAAACACTGAGCCGAGGTTTTTTTCAGCAGCACCTGGTGAGTGAGTAACACCCTGCAGCTTTTTTCTTATAAGGTTATTCACCTTCCGAAAAACCACACAAGCATCAGCTCTCACACAACATAGTTTATCGTATTATATAAAGCCTCCGTGGAGCTGCAGCAAACGCATTCATCTTACCCAGTAAAATGAACCATTTCCCCTTTTTACATTGTGTAACTCTCTGTATAGTCTACAGGACTCGTGCTGTCCAGGCAGAGCAGTGGCAAATGTCCTTGTTTTTCCCCCAAACGAGAGACATCTGTTGTCCCTGTTGTAGGGAGGATACTTAGGGGGCAAATCACACTAAGCGTCTCATTCGCCTCGCCCTTTGAGCCCTGCTCGCCGCCAGGCCTAGGGATGGACAGGACTGTTTCCAATGTTTGCGTATTGCTAGTGGTGCAGAAAGTCGCCTTCTACTACCGGCTCAGCATTGTTTCCAGTGCGTCATTTGAAGAGCCAAAGAAAAAAAAAAGAAAAATGTTCCTATTGCCTGTCCCTACCTCCCCTGACTGGTCCCCAGGGACAGCCACATTACACAGTCATGAGGAGGGAAGTGATCCAATACAAGGTGGAAACAAAGACTCTATTTTCTGAAAAACACAAACGCTTAGCTGAACGGAGCGGAGGGGGGGGATAGCAGATTTAGGAGAATTCCATCAAGAGACCAGAGGAGGCTCTGCACAGGGAGAAGTCTGAGAGGCAGCACTATTAGGCACTGAAGCAAACACACACACCCTCTTGTTCTTTCACAGCTCAAACTGATGTAGATGAAGTCAGCCTTGGAACATTTGCAAATTTGGTTTGAGACAGGAGGGTCACGGTTACACAGACGGGTGGGACTGTAAAGGTTCACGAGCTGGGAGCACAATTTCCCAACCATCACCAACAGGGGATAAAGTCAGGAGGATGTACAGAGCAACAATATTTTTTCAGGCTTTATTTAACAATTGAGCAAATCCATCTGGTGAAGGCCACGAGATGTAGCTGAATGCAATGGGAACATCTCGTAAAGAGAATTTGTTGTCAAAATAATCAACTGAGTGGCATTGTGCTGAAAATGTAAATATTCTCATGTGTGCTGCACAGGGCACCAAACTATCAAGAAGCATTTCAAGGTTATGAAAACACCATGACGCAGTAGTGTCTTTGTGCTTCTATGAAAATAGAGCATCTAGAGTTATACTATCTAATGAGAATTTGTTGTCAAAATAATCAATTGAGTGACATTTTGCTAAAATGTACATATTGGGGCGGCCTCTTGCTCACCCAGTAAGAACATGCTGAGTCCTTTGCAGCGGCCCGGATCCGAGTCTGACCTGCGGCACTTTGCTGCGTGTTATCCCCCATCTCCCTCCCACCTTTCCTGTCTATCCACTGTCATTATCAAATAAAGGTAAAAGCCCCACCCTCCCCCCCAAAGAAAAGTACATGTTATAGTACTGGTGCCATCCAAGGTTTCTGCCTGTTAAAAGGAACTTTTTCCTTGCTGCTGTCGCACCAAATGCTTGCTCTTGGGCCGGGGCGGAATTGTTGTGTCTCTGTAAATTATAGAGTGTGGTCTGGACCTACTCAATCTGTATTTGAATTCTGAGTTTATTGTCAGAAATCTGACATTCTTCTCCTTTTTTTTTTTTTTTTAAGTCAGAATTCTGAGATTAAAGTCAGAAATCTAAATAAACTTGAATCAAATTGAGTTGTTAATAAGTTGCACTGGAGTTTGAGCGTTCTACAGACTGTACAAATGTTGCCCTCCTCCACAGTAAAGGAAGATAAACGTTACTCTCTTGTCCTGAGTAATCATTCTCATGTGTGCTGCACAGGGCACCAAACTATCAAGAAGCATTTCAAGGTTATGAAAACACCGTTACGCAGTAGTGTCTTTGTGCTTCTATGAAAATAGAGCACCTCGAGTTATACTATCACACCATTTCAAAAGACAAACTATTGAAACATCTCTACAGCCCTGAGCTGAAACTCTCAACAGGGAGAAGATATCAGTTTTCAGACACCTTCCACCTCTCCTGTGAAAGCGAAGCAAAGACGCTCCGAGCGTGGATTGTTATTTGAGAGCAAAACCTTTTTTGTGGAGTGTGGATGAGCGGACACTTTTAGTGAGTTTTCTTCTAAGCTTGTCACAGCTAATCAAGGACGGAAAGTATGGTTGAATCGGGAGAGGACAACAGAGAATCCGCTGCAGAGCTACCAACAACGGTGGCTAAAAACGACCGGCCGCTACAGTATAAAAGGCACGGAGTACGTGTGGGAGGTAGATGGAACTGTCCCGAGCAGCCTCGATCTTAAACATCGGAAGATACTGAGGGCGAGCAGAAGGGAACAGTAGTCTCACCGAGCAGTCTCTGTCTCTCAGTCTCGTGTGATAGTAAACTGATCAGGAGAGGGAAGAATGCTGAGAGGAAACAACAGCACACAGATCACAGAAATGACAAACACTTCAGATGACCTGAATGAGATAAAAAAAAAACTCTAATAAAATTTTTTTAATTGATTTAAACTGAATATACTTTATTTTGAACATTTAAAGGTTCAAAATGAAGTATAAAATACTCGAGTCCTGGACTCAGACTCGACTACAACACTGGTGCATATAGCCATAGATAACCCCCATGTGTTAACTCTGAAAGCTGAAAGGAACAAACAAATCAAATCCATCCCTGCCCGCAAGAGTTTGTTTAGCGCTCAAGGTGAATTTCATTAAACTGTGAAGGTGGCATAGACGTGTTAAAGCAAGAAAACCACTATGATGTTTGAATTTGGTTTGTCTGTGTGTGTGTGTGTGTGTGTGTGTGTGTGTGTGTGTGTGTGTGTGTGTGTGTGTGTGTGTGTGTGTGTGTGTGAGTTCAAGAATATCCATTCACAGCCTGGTGATGAGCAGAAATAATGTCAGCGCACTTAGCAACTGTCTAGCCCACACATTTACTATTCAGCTGGTGTACAGATCCCATCCTGGTTGACACACTGGTAGGATCGCCATGGGAACAATTGTGTATTAAGTGGGAGCTGAACATCCAGCTCCCTCAAGAAAGCACAACCTGCAGCAGTTGAAGAAATCCAACCTGCCAAAGACAATGATGGTGCACTTCTACACAGCCATCACTGAGTCCATCCTCACATCCTCCATCACCACCTGGTACGCTGCTGCCACTGCCAAGGACAAGCGCAGACTGCAGCGTGTCATTCGATCTGCAGAGAAGGTGATTCGCTGCAATCTGCCGCCACTCCAGGACCTGTAGTACGTCACCAGGACTCTGAAGCGTGCTGGAAGCGTGGCTGACCCCTCACACCCCGGCCACAAATTCTTTGAGTCACCCCCCTCTGGCAGGAGGACCAAAACCTCACGTCACAAGAACAGGTTTTTCCCCTCCGCCACTAGCCTTATCAACAAGGCCCGGAAACCACCCTGATTCTCCCCACACCCCACCCCTGGCTCCTCATGCCACTGTACCTACTCTGCTGTACCGTTCCTTTTTTCTTATTTTGTTTTACATTTTATTTTCTATCTTTATTAATACATACTGTGTGTATATATGTATAGTTATACTGTTTGTATTCTTCTTATCCTTCTTACAGCTAGAGAATGTGACAAAAACGTACTCAGCAATAAAGCCCTTTCTGATTCTGATTCTGATTTAGATCTTACATTCATTCATAATATGCCGCTGAATGCATCATATAGAGAGAAGCGGCTTTACTTACCTTGTCAAAATGTGATTTAAATGATACTGGATTAATCTGTTCGGCATTTATGATAGAAGTGCTTCCATTTACTGGAAACATCCGTTAAATCCTCAAACACACCCCCTCACACTTACACATTGTAGTGCTGTTTGCTTTTTTTCCATTCCAGTCTAAACCAAAAGCTGCCCACCCACATTTTCACATGTGGATACACTTTCGGTCCTCACTCGGCTCACTGAACGAGTGAATTCGGAGGGGAAACACTAACTCTTATGTGCGTGTGCATCCAGAGGTATTAGCCCGTCTGCCGACTGACAGACAGATTAAATAAACTCAGCCAGGTCTGCCAGACACACTCGCACTGTATACATTCACTATCACAAGTGCAGGGAAATCAAGACTTCACAGCAGGCCTTCAGTATCGAAGCCGCACATGATCTGAGAAAACATATTCATACAGGCAAATTATATTCGTATTGATATCGCTCACTTTCTACCTGTCCTTTTCTGTAGCGACATCTTGTACACTCAAAAGTACAAGTGGCGTAGGAAGGGACATGCACACGCAATGCTTTAGCTGTTGTGTACTGAATTCCAGAGGCGGACCACACAGTATATCTTTTTTTCACAAAAGGGAAATTGCTCCCAAGTTTTCGCCCTGTTGCAAATGCATGGATCAATTTACAAACTACTGCAGAAGATTTATTACTGTAAGACCCTTCGTGGAAAATAGTCTTTGGCATGGTAACAATTACATTTGGGAGGTTTCATGTCGATCTGTGTGATGAGTTTTTCCCTAGTAAAATGTTGTGCATGCAGTTGCTTATCTTGCCATGTTACATGGATTCTCAGCTCCCCTAGTCTCACATTGCCAGACCTCTCTCCACAGCGCTGCGAAGTAAGGTCTGGCTACACCACAGGTGCACAATTGTCTTGGGCCTCGCTAAACTCCGGACGCAGCGACGGTGGCTCTGCTAAATAGTCTCGGGAAGGAACTTGTTTTGGTGGAACATTTGCACCCCAAAATAGAAAACACAGAATACGATATTAAATGAAGTTAACTGATCACACAATACAGTAACGTGGCCTATTTAAATTAGCTGATACATGGTTAAACCTCATTAGCTCTTACCTGTGCACTTCGTCCACAGCAATCCCACCAATCAGTCCCAAAACGTCCCAGTTAGAGAGGAAATGTAAATCTTTACAATCATTCCTCGAAAGAACCAAGCAGGCCTGCCTTGCTGCACGATGCAAATTTTCTTCAAAACGTGTCATTTTCAGCGTGTAGCTCGCTAGCTCGAAGTTCGTTGTTGCTTCCCGAAGAGAACGGAGTTAGACAGCGCCCACACGCATCCACACTAGTGCTGACCCTGCCTCCTACTATTTAAACTACAACAGACCTCACCTGTCAGAGGTGCCACTCTTGTGCCAAGTTAGCACACAGAGCTTTGTGAATGGAAGATAACTAAGTACGCAGATGTGCAGTGTTTGTAACAGCAGCTGTAGCTGCCACAGAGTAATTGGCCACGGTTGACTAATGCTACAGGCAGCAGGAAGTGGGAGCACAATCACTCAATGCATTGTTTAGTATCACCAGACCTGCATTTGCCTCCTTCATCAGTGACTGCACCCAATTAAAAAGTGTCCCGATCCCTGGACAAACTGCTCCATTGCACTGTTGTGCTCTCATGGCTGTATGTGTTGCTGTGCATGTACACAGCAGTGGAGTGCTATTGTTGATGGTGTTGGGTTGTTTGTTACCTTGTGCAAACCCTGCTCGAGGGAGACAGTTTAAGGGATACATACGAGCATTGTGAATCGCTCCAATTACTGCCAACGTTGCCATGACAACAACGAGCGGGCAGCCCTTACCTTCACACATGCGTCCGTCAGTCATCAGCGAAAACCCTGGGAAGCAGGAGCAGCGAGCCCGGCCGGCCACCACCGTACACTGCTGACTGCAAGGACCGTTTTCTGCAGGACACAAAATTGCAGCATGATCACCACCATGTTTATTAGTATTGCTTATGAAAAGGATCCCCATTGGCCGATGCCGTAGCTGTCAGCTACTTTTCCTGGGGTCCACACCAGACACACAATACATACACATTACATCACAGACATTCCATTACAAGAATATATGTAAAGTCACATCAATGTGCAATACACTTATCCACGCCCAGATACAAACACATGCATGTGTACACCCGCAAACATACACACAAACGCACATTTCCCATAAACAAAAGATCAAACTAACAGTCAGACTCCGTAACTATCACATTATAAACATGAACAAAACTAACCTTTTTTATAGAAAAACAATTATAAAACACAGTGGCCCTCATTTATCATTCTTGCGTAGAAACGGGCGTATATGTTGGTGTAAGATTATGCTTACACTCCTCTCACCGCCTGATTTATGAAGCTCTGCGTACTTTTGAAATCCAGGTGTACGCAATACCTGCCCTTGATAAATGCAGTGGCTGAAAATGATCGTCATTTGAATAACACGCCCCAATATATTCTGGGTTTTGAGGCCTTGCCCCTACAATTCACGACATGGCGAGACGTAATTCGGCTGAGAAGCGGCACTTTTCAGAGGTGGCGATTGAAACCCTGATATCTCCGGTTCATTTGCATTAAAGTGTGTACTATTTGGCAGCCTGAAAACTGGTATTAAAGGCTGTAGAAAGAATGCGGAATGGAAGGAGATCACTGATGCGGTGAACAGTGTTGCCATGGTAAATCGGACTCCATCTGAAGTTTAGCCTATTTAATTTATACTTTCTTTAGTCCTAATAGTAACATATAGGCTTCTATTGCAATCTCTTAGGCCTACATATGTAGGTGTACTTATATTTAAATAAGCACACGGTAGCGGAGTTTATGCAGTGTCTTTTATTTTACTCGTGTTTTTTCATGAGTCGGAACGAGGCAACAGCTGAGGGACTGGAAGGGGCTGGAAAAACAAGGCAAAATAACTTGGTCAATGTCAGAAATAAATCATTCACTTGAAAGAGAAACAAAAACCTCAAGAATAAATAAAAATGTTGGGCATCGTCATGTTTCCTGCATTGAATATCAAATTGCCAAACATAACACTATAGGCTACCTTTTAAAAGCTCCTTCGTATAGCCCCCAGTTGGGGCTGTTCTGGACACTGCTCTCTGGGCATCAGGTCATCTGGCTCCATCACTACATTTATGGCACCGTGTTTTTCTGGCGTCCCCACTATGTACAACCCTTTTAAACAACGCGCCCGGCGCACTTACCCTTCTTTTCTGCCGTCAAACTAGCAAAAGTGGATTTGGACACGCCCTAAACACACCTGCGCCAGACGCTTCATGCCGTGCACTTAGATCGTTACAATAGGGCCCTTAATGTCTTCAATTCTCATCCTTGAGCTTTGAGTTTTACTGCTGTCTTTGTAATTCATTTAGGGGTGCAACTACTGATTATTTTCACTTACGATTAATCTGTCGGTTATTTTCTCGATTAATCGATAAGTGGTTTGGTTTATAAAGTGTCCGAAAACGGTGATAAATGTCGATCAGTGTTTCCCAAATCCTAAGATGACGTCCTCAAATGTCTCGTTTTGTCCATAACACAAAGATATTCAGTTTACTGTTACAGAGGAGTGAAGAAACCAGAAGATATTCACATTTAACAAGCTGCAATCGGAGAATTTCTTTCTTTTTTCTTCTTAAAAATGACTCAAACCGATTAATGGATTGTCAAAACAATTGGCGATTAATTGAAAAGTTGACAAGTAATCGATTAATCGACTAATCTTTGCAGCTCTAGATTCAAGGAAGGAGCCTCTCATGAGCCACCACGTTCAACACAACAGAATCAATTCTCTCTATCTAAGAGCCCGATAGTTTGTCAACTGTTACAAAGAGACATGGGCCATGGAACGGTTTCCCCACAATTTCTCACCAACACCTTCCCTGCTAAAGTGTCAGAGGGCCGCTCGATACGTCGATCAGGATATTCTTATACCTAACAATCAGAGGCACTTTGAAGGAGCGTGGCTTTTGTTGGAGCCTGGAGTAGAGACTCGAGGGTTTGCACTGTTGATCTCCGCCTGACTTGATCAAGATTGAGCTCATGAAGCTGCAGCAGCACGACTGAACAGTTGATCAGTGAAAAATGAATGCAGCGAGGCAACTGCCCCCGTTTGTTTTTTTTACTGCTGTTCATAAGGGAGTTATCCGCCTCAGGGCAATCAGACAGCACTTGGACACATCATGTCAGACCTTCTCAGCACGGCCTGCATGCTTTCTTTCAATAAAAGCAGAGCTGATTTGTTGCTGCAGATGCTTCCTGGGCTCTAGACATTGAGTTACAACCGCTTGTACACTTCACCGCCTTATATGGCACACTCTTTTAAGCCTTCAAACCCCGTTACCCCTATTTTCCACCAGGCGTCTGCACTGCATTCCGGAGGCGGTGCGGGCCCTGCGAGCAATTGCGGCCATTCAAGTCAATGCTTGATATTCCGTCACGGCGCGTCCCAGAAGCGTGCGTGAAGCGTGCGTGAAACGTGCGTGAAGCGTGCGTGAAGCGTACGCAAGCCTCCAGTCCGTTTACCAAAACACCCACCAATATGGTTTATGTCTCCTCTACATACCACGGACGACAAGAGATTCATCTTGGAGGTGGAAAAACATAACAAGACATTACAGACTCTTTTAATGAGGACAACACCAGCATAGACAAGGCATGGAGTTTAATTACAGGAGTGCTTGGAGTGGAAGGTAGAAACTAGCTTAAAGGTCCCATGACATGGTGCTCTTTGGATGCTTTTATATAGACCTTAATTGTCCCCTAATACTGTATCTGAAGTCTCTTTTATATAGACCTTAGTGGTCCCCTAATACTGTATCTGAAGTCTCTTTTATATAGACCTTAGTGGTCCCCTAATACTGTATATGAAGTCTCTTTTATATAGACCTTAGTGGTCCCCTAATACTGTATCTGAAGTCTCTTTTATATAGACCTTAGTGGTCCCCTAATACTGTATCTGAAGTCTCTTTTATATAGACCTTAGTGGTCCCCTAATACTGTATCTGAAGTCTCTTTTATATAGACCTTAGTGGTTTTCTCTGGGCGGGCAAAGCAGAGAAAGGGGAGGTAACCTTTCTCCTTATGACCTCATAAGGAGAAGATTCCTGATTGGCCCATCTGAGCTTTAATTTTCTCAAAGGCAGAGCAGGATACCCAGGGCTCGGTTTACACCTATCACCATTTCTAGCCACTGGGGGACCATAGACAGGCTGGGGAACTCATATTAATGTTAAAAAACCTCATAAAGTGAAATTTTCATGCCATGGGACCTTTAAGTTAGGTTGGTTGAAGGGCAAAGTAAGATGAATGATCAATGAGTAATCCAAGAATATATCTTGATCTATCAAAAACACTGCTTTTTTTTGTGCTTTAAACTTTAATGCCAAATGCACACCACTAGGGTTGTCCCGATCACAGTATCAGATCGTAGCCCAGTTTGGCATTTTATCAACTGACCAGGGATCAGCATTCACCCCGTTACCTTCCCCCGATCACGTCCATCAGCTTGTGGTGATCACCGCCCTTAATCCATACACGCCCTGCATCACAGACGCACCGCCAGACCGCCTGGATGCCGGCCCTTTCAAACCAACATGGCACGGCCACTCACCAGTGTCTGTTCAGAGAGGGCCTTGTAGCTTGCAGCCCTTGGCAACAAGTAAAAAAGTCTGTCTTCCTCAGTCACCCTTTTTTTTTTCAGAAGCGGATTACTCTAATTCTCTTCACTTCACTTCACTTCTTCCGTGATTCCTCCAGGAAACCACCGCGCTTTCAGGCCGTTATTCTCTGGAGCCGACATCGGTAAACACAAGAAGAAAAACAAAGATTGACTATTAAGCTCAAGAGGCACCACTAAGTTTAGTTTTCGTTGTCCAGCGGGGAACTTGAGACTGTTTATGTTTTGGTTGGGGGTGGGATCCTAAAGAGAAATATTTTACTGTTGAGCGAAAAGACTCATTTGCTGAAGTTACTTAAATGTATTACGCTTAAAGCTCCGTTGTGTAATTTTTTTAGTTGTTTCTTAGCAAAAACCCCTTTGTTCTTTCACAAATATGTGCTCATTCATGTGTAATTACTTCCACCAACTAACCAAAGTATTCTCGTACGCGTAGACTCAGTGGCACCGTGACGAATACCAGCCGGGAGATTACTCGTGACTGCCGGCAGATTTGAAAGCCTGTCGAAGATGGAGGATTACACCTATTCTCAAGGACATGTGACGGAGTCGCCTCGTCATCTCTGGAGAGGGTCTCTTCATCAAATACGTAGCCTACACTGTAAACATTGCCTTACACTATTAATCGCATACAATATACATAACAGACAAAGTCATACTGGAAGCCATGTTAATTTTGGCATACGGCCACCGTAGGAGTTAAAACATGCTCGGAATGGGAGGGGCTAGAAAGTAATATTCAGTTGGTTGTCATATGCAATTTCACGGCTAGATTAGAGGTGTGAATCTTCACTGATCTCCCGGTTCGATTACAATTATCACGTCAGCAATTCAATTCGATTTCTCGATGAATCACTATGCGTCAAATACATTTTTACTATTAAAGCCATGTAGGATATTTAATTCATAGATTTTCAAGCTTCAAAAACAAAACATTCTGCAGTGCTCTAATACTAAATAAATTTGAAACATAAAACTATACAGCACTGACCACAAAAAAAAAAAAAAAACCCTGGCGTGCAGATCTATTATCTGATCAACTACAAGTATCGGATCGGGACTCGGGATCGGATCGGGAGTCTAAAAAGCTCATTGGGACATCCCTACAAAGCACCCTGGCGAGGTGGAGGAGATCAAGAAATCTCTCGACTTCCAGTCAGCGGGGATCACAGAAGTCCCAGCCCAACAAAATAAATTCACGGATCTGATGGGAAGAATCCCAAAACTTAAGACGCAAAACATGGACATTTTTTTTAAATAAAACCTGTCTGAGTCTAAATACCAAATATGACTGAATGTGTAATTTTAAAAGAAATGCCCAGATGCTAAAGGTTTGAATGGTTAACATGAGTTGCAGTGAAACACTGGCCATACCTGCACATGGATTGAGGCGGGCAGTGGTGGTGGTTGCGCTGGGGGTGGTGCTAGAAGCACTGTGCTCTCGGACTCGGTTGTCCTCGTCTTGACTCGCTGCACATGGAAACACGGCAACAGAAACCGGGAAGAAAATGTCTCTTTAGGTTAGTTTCCTTTTGACCTAAGCCACGATGTGTGCCTCCTGTAAGTTAATTAACTGTTGTAAATCTTTATTTACCTTATTAATCAATCAATTTATAAATCACCCTCTCCTCCCACTTTACACGTAAAACAGACAAAATAACAGTTTTCCCTACACTGAGTATTGTTTTTGATTCTTCGAATTTCAGACTGGAATTGTGAGCGACACTGTGTCTGATACAGCGTCATGCAAATTCTTTCTTGCCTGAGTTTAAATATTTCAACACACAAATTTGCGACATCATTTAGGGCCACCGTCGCAAATTTGCATCTTTGCATTGACTTTGTATGTAATTGCCTAATCACCTTAAGAAGGTGATCAGTGCAGATGTGCATAATACAAATGCCCTCGGAAAATGTCTACATCTCTCATCGGCAAAGTAAAAAAGCTTGTTATTAAACAACCCCAATTTTTCCGATTACATGCTGCCAGTCCAACATGCTGCTATTCCCTAACCCTAACCCCTAACCCTAACCCTAACCCCTAACCCTAATGGAAACAAAAATTGTCAGAGTGGCGGGACATTTGAAAACAATGGAAGTGCGACAATTAGACGTCAATGTCGGAGTGGGGGTATGTCTGAATGGATGGCAGAACCCAATTTTTCCATCTCTGTTGAGTTCTGACAATAGTTTTTGTCATTAAGATTCAAATATGTCAATGTAAAAAATCTTTTTTAAACTTGTTAGCTAAATAATGACTTGTACCTCTAAAATATGATATCTTACTTTCAAGAACATTCGTGTAACCTTCAACATAAGTAACTTTAAGATTTGTTAAATTTGGTCTGTTGTTCACTTTGGCCTATGTTGTAAGTCATTTATTGTTAAAATTTAAATAAAAAAAGTTAGAAAAAAAAATGAGTTCTGTCTCACCAATACCATCGTTTCAGGCAGTATCGGAGGCGTTACGATACTTGTATTGGTATGACTTTAGTTTACAACCAACGCCAGATGACTCCAGTCACAGAGTTGAATCAACCTCCCAAGGTGCGTTTCTGTACCTGGTGCACAGGAGCTTCCGTCCTGTTGCAGGATGTAGCCCTGGTTACAGCCACAGCGGTAGGAGCCCCAGGTGTTGGTGCATGTGTGCTGGCACAGCTGGCCCGGGTAGAGCTGACACTCATCCACATCCCCCTGCTCCTCCACTGCGTTGGCAGCTTCTTCTGTGGCACTGATGGAGAAGGCCTCGTTGGGCAACTTCCTGTTGGAGACTGGAAGGAGTGAGAGGAGTTTTTTACCATTTGTCATCTTATCTTATTATTGTTGTTCTATTTTATTAATGTCATTTTAACTAATTTCATCTTTTTTTATCTTTATCGTTACTATAATTGCCACTGTTCATCATCTCGTTCCATTATACCCACCGCTATAATTAGTCATATTTTTGTATTTCTCTCTCTTTCATCTGAAAGAACTTTAAAATGAAAATGGCCATGTAAAAGTTCCATAGCCTTCTCCATGTTTGTTGGTTTGTATATATATATATATATATATATATATATATATATATATATATATATATATATATGTGTGTGTTTGTGTACCTACTTCAGCATGTAAATAATGCACCTAATATACAAACGTTCTCCAACATGCACTCTAACAATGCAGCCCTATTTCTGATACCGTGGGGGGCCGCCACGGTCAAATCAACATAGAGGAAACATTATATATATATATATATATATATATATATATATATATATATATATATATATATATATATATATATATATATATATATGTATTAGTGTGTGTGTGTGTGTGTGTGTGTGTGTGTGTGTGTGTGTGTGTGTGTGTGTGTGTGTGTGTCGGCCATTCACTGTCCTTCAGGTTGTAGCAAGATTGTACATATTGGGCAGCAAGATATGCCCCGTCTCCTACCAGGAGAATTTTTTATTTTAATGAGGCCGTTCGGCTCTTTGAAATCTGATATTACATTGTATCTAAAAAAATTTCCTTTTTTCATTAAATGCTTGCATTGTAGGAGAAAGTGCATCTCTGTCTCAACGTCACCTGTCGAACAGTGACCACATGTTCTGTTTTCTTTTGGTTGCCATGACTTTTTGTCTGTGGTCACTGAGCCTGTACTTGGTTAGGATGGTCCTGCTTTCTATCTCTGACAGTAGAGACATTTTCTGCTAATTCTGCTAAGAAATGTCTTTCTAGGGCAAGTTAGCTGTTTCTCTCCCTCTTTTTCTCTCTCCTCAGCCAGTCGCTTCAGATGGCTGCCCACAAAGAGACAGGTTCTGTCTGAGATTTCGGTCTGTTAAAAGGAAGTTTTTCCTCGCCACTGTCGAAACGAATGCTTGCTCTTGGGAAAAATGTTTGGTTCTCTGTAGATTATAGAGTGTGGTCTAGACCGACAGTAGTCTATCTGTAAAGTGCCCTGAGATAACTCCTGTTATGATTTGACACTCTAAATCATTTAATTGAAAAGTGCAAAGGTCATGGTCTTAGTGGTGCCTGAACTGTAGACTTGAATGCAATTCATCATAGACACCCTCATACATTAAGGGGTAAGGGCCAAAAGTATACTGCAGCAGTAATGGATCTAGATGTGGGTTTTAAAGTAAATATAATTCAGAAGAGCACAGCGATTAAATGTTTCCTGTTTTAATTAAAAGGCAGTGAGTCATAAGACTGAAAACATAGTCCCCATGGAAATAATTACAGTGCACCTCATCCATAATTTCATCCATAAAACACTAAAAGTAAAGGCCAACCTTCATGCATTCTGAGAGTGTGTGCGTGTGCGTGCGTGCGTGCGTGCGTGCGTGCGTGCGTGTGTGTGTGCGTGTGTGTGCGCAACTAACTGAGCACTTGAACAGTTTTTGCAGCTCCTTAACCTTCCACAGCTTTCGGCAGGTTATTTGATTCCCGCTTCAGGATGACATCATTCAAATTTCCCTTTCAAAGCCTAAGGAAATGAACTGCAGTCGATGGTTAGAACAGAGCTCATTAAAGAGCAGTATTAGGAGGAATTCCTCTGATGTTGTGAATGAAATAACAGGCTAAGGCAGTGAGGAGACAGACCTTACCTCACCATCACCATTACCATTGGTACAACTATACGAAGGCTGACTAATAACGAACTGCAAATGCATGCTGCGTGTCTGGTCCCAACATATAAACTAGAAAGCTCAACAAAGGTCTACCAAATTCCAAACCAATGATTCTGGTCTTAGCTGTTGAGTGAAGACCTTTTCTTGTGCTCTACTAAGAAGGATTTAATGTTCTCATTGCACAGGAGGGAGTACAGACAAACACACTAACAAATGCGGAGTCACGCTGTAATCTTTTTAAAGTCTTACTTCACCACATCACAAGTCTGATGTCATTGATGAAAAGCACGCACATTCCTTCTCAAGGAGCTTACGCTTTGAATTCATTGCATGTGTAATGTATGTGGACCGTTAGCGGAGCGGATGTGAATGTATCTTTTAACTGGCTACACCTGCAGAGCACACACGGCGTAGGATTGTGTGAGTCACTTGCGAAACGGTGAGCTTTTGCTTTGGGATTGTTGTCTTTAGTTTTTGGACCCAGCACAGCGCTGTGAAATGTCAATCTACTGTCAGTTATTGCCAATGTAAGCAAAAAATCTCTCAAACTGCCAAAACGCTCATTGACAGACATTAAGGGCCCTATTTTAACCATCTGAGCACACAGCGTGAAGCTCCTGGTGCAGGTGTGTTTAGGGCGTGTCCAAATCCACTTTTGCTAGTTTGACGGTGGAAAAAAAGGGTCAGCGCGCCGAGCGCATGGTCCTAAAGGGTTGTCCTTAGTGTCTTCATTAATCAGAGGTGTGTTTTGGGCGTAACATGCAATCAACCAATCAGTGTCATCTCCCATTCTCTTTAAAAGCCAGGCGCGTTTGGACCTTGGAGCATTGCTGTTATGATGGAGGATTTGCACCGTATTTGTAATCTTTTGCATGTGTGTGTGGTGCTGTGTGTCCCTGTGTGTGTGTAACAAGCATAGTGTGTGTACACTGTGCACAAGCCTAGGCACATTTTACTAATTTGCTGTTAAAATAACAATGAAATGCTGCGTTACTGATTTGAGACCAGGTTTTTGTTGGTCAATGGCGCGATCACTTCCCGCTGCCTCAAGATAGCAATACGGCCAGAATGCACTTGAACACACCTCCCTGTAAGACCAGCACACCCAGAATGCACCTGAACACACCTCCCTGTAAGACCAGCACACCCAGAATGCACCTGAACACACCTCCCTGTAAGACCAGCACACCCGTGGGCCACAGATGGGCGCACGTGCATTTGCTATTTAAATGACGTGGGTGCTGGACGGGAAATTGACAACAAGCAAAGACACTTGCGTCAGGCTTTGCGCTGCGCCATTGTGCAAGATAGGGCCTTTAGTCATTTCCGGTAATATAATACTACTTTATATCAGTAGTTTAATTTAAAAAAAATATAGACGCTGTAGGATCCATTTCTGTGTAATGGTTGCACACATCTTGCGTAAAAAATATAAATAGAAGACTATTTTCCACTCGTAGAGCAGATCTCTGCGGAGCATACGCACCACTTACATGCTGCTCTAATGCCCGGTGTAGCCAGTATCAGCACAGCGTTGGAGCATCCGATTCGCATACGTTATGCGTGCATGTTATGCGTGCAATTGCTCTATGTTTTTTAATGTAATGATGTTTTGTGTAAAGCACTTTGAGTTGCCTTGTACTGAAATGTGCTATATAAATAAAATTGCCTTGCCTTGCCTTGCCAATGTAGCCGGCCAGTTACAGCTGCAAACAAGATATATTGGTCATATTCAGTTGTGGCTAGAAGGGATACAGCTACGGCGTTTAGCGGCATCGGCAGTAAAGTTTAGGCACCAAAATGACTAGTTGAGTTTACGAAAAAGATCGTGGTTTGGATTAAAACACTCGAACGAACATGCATTTCCTGGGTAAAAAGTATTAAAATTATATTATTATGGTTAGATTTGAGAGAAGTTGCGTAACTTCCGGCCGTTGCCGTATCCCTTTTAGACACAACCGTCAGATTTAGCGGCACGTGCACTGAACACAAGCAAAAGTGTTCACAATCAAACTGGTTCAGCCACGCGTTTGTCGACATAAGGAGATACAAATGGGTATTGGAATACTTTTGCATAGAGCCATGTTTATCCTGAACCTCCGCTGCTTGAAAACTTTGCTGGCACAAGTAGAGAGACAGCAGCCTGAGCGGCCATCTGTTCCTGATTCATCACAGCTTGCATACATCTTTTCCCATTACTCTGAACGGTAACGTGACTCCTGACCAATCAACCTAAAGCATCTGTCTCGTGGGAGATCAAACACGGCCCATACCTTACCTCTGACATAAACTTCAATAAGGATAAAGTAGCGATGGCTCAACCCAGAACAAATCCATATTTCAGTCCAATGGTTTGTTCAAGGTTGTAACAGTAAATTGTTGAGGAGGCAGAATGAAGCAAATGTTTTATTTGCCCAAGTAGTAACTGCTAAACATGAAAAGTAAGTTATCAAAAAAGAAGTATGGCCAGGGTGAAATTCAATAGGAGCATAGTTTAGCAGCCTGTTGTCCCCAGCAGCAGTAGAATAGAACATCTAGTCTGAAGTATGGCTGTTCTCGACTAAAGAAATTCTTAGTGGACTAACACTTATACGATTTTGTCGACTAATCGATTAGTTGATTTAATTGACAGAGCTGTGCGCTTTGAGAGGTGGTTAAAGGAACACGCCGACTTATTGGGAATTTAGCTTATTCACCGTAACCCCCAGAGTTAGACTAGTCGATACGTACCCTTCTCATCTCCGTGCGTGCTGTAACGCTGTCTGACGGCTCCAGCATTAGCTTAGCCTAGCACAGATCCTGCAGGTAACTGGTTCCAACTAGCCTACTGCTCCCAATTGTGACAAAAGTGACAAAATAACTCCAACATGTTCCTATTTACATGTTGTGATTTGTAGAGTCACAGCGTGTACAAAAAACAACGTAACATGAGACACAGCCATGTTCTAACAGTAAACAAACTACTGCAAGCATATCACTCCGCCCAAGTACTATATTCTTCCGCCTGAGAATATAGTTCCCGGTTTGTTTACAGTTAGAAGACGGCTGTGTCTCATGTTACGTTGTTTTTTGTACACGCTGTGACTCTATAAATCACAACACGTAAATAGGAACATGTTGGAGTTATTTTGTCACTTATTCGGAGCAGTAGGATTACTGGAACCATTCACCTGCAGGATCTGTGTTGGCCTGATGCCGCTGGAGCCGTCAGACAGCATTACAGCACGCACTGAGATGAGAAGGGTATGTATGGCCTTATCTAACTCTGGGGGTCATGGTGAATAAGCTAAATTCCCAATAAGTCGGCGTGTTCCTTTAAGACTAGAAAAGCACAATATAAATGTAGTTAATTAACCATCTGTAAAACTGAGTTTCTCCACAATTAGTCCTGCAAAAGCACCATTTTAAATCTTGTGTTTACCATAAATGTGCTAAGAAGTTTCTTGGAAATAAGTATTAAGCATGAATAAGCATAAAAAATGACTAATGGACTAAAGAAATCTTAGTCGACTAAGACCAAAACGACCGATTAGTCGACTAATCGACTAAGAGGTGGCAGCCCTAGTCTGAAGACTCCTGTGTTGTGTCCCAATCAAGACCGCACGCTAATTTCAAACAGGATTCAGGTTTGTGGTAGTGTGGATCAACAGAAGTACATTACCATGATAAGCCTGACATCCGGAAAGCGGCTCAAGCGCAGGATATCCGCTCTCTGTGTGTTGCCATTCTCAAACTCCCTTCGCTAAGGAAAACAACAAACTTCGAGCTAGCGAGCTACACGCTGAAAATTTGGAACATGCAACAACGCAGACCTGCTTGATTCTTTCGGGGAATGATTGTAAAGATTTACAAAGAATATGTTTACGGCATTTACTCTGTTCTCACGTTTTGGGACCGATTGGTGGGATTGCTATGGACACAGCGATACACTGGTAAGAGCAAAAATGAAAAATAAAAAAAATATATAAAAGAGGTGGAATATCCAGCGGCACCTGAACAATCCCGGAAGTGGAACATCGTCGATATAGACTAGGCTTTAAGTAATGCGTTTGTATCTGAGCAACTGTGAGTCTGTCCAATCAGCGTCCCGTGACGAGCGATTGGCAGCTACGGGTAAGGTTTAGGTTTCTGACAACATGGAGGAGCGACTGTTTGTTTAAAGCAACAACGTCAGCTTCTAAAGAGGTTAGCGTAGATGCTGCAATAGCATCATTTGTATCAGAACTATTTCTTCATTAAAAGAAGAGCAAAGAATGACACTGAAAGCTTTCCTCGATGGAAAAGATGTTTTTTCCCTCTTCTCCCGACTGGCTTCGGTAAGAGTTTGATAGACAGATGGTTCATCCAATCACCTGTCAGGTATTTCTTTTTTTTGAAAGTTCCTGCCCTTTTCCAAACAGTTTCCAATGATTGGTTCTTACATGGTTCGGTGTAACAGACCATCTGGCTCGTCAGGTTAGGTTTGTGGTTGCATTCAAACTGAAAAACTGACAAAATGAAGTATACTCATAAAATATCTATTGTCCCACTGTGAAATGCATGAAGAAAATGGAGAAGCTATTCACAGCTGCAAAGCATTAGGAAATGTTACTTTCTTTTTCTCTTTGACTCCTCGGGGTGTTTGTAACATCCAGTAAATCATTATTCATGCACATTACCAATGTGCATGACGAATGTGTTTTCCATGCTGGTGAAAACATTGCTGTGCAGTGGGTAACGGATACCTTTTCTTGGCATAGAAGTTGGTCTGGGCTTCTGCTTTCTTCTCAACAGGATCTGGCTTAGACCTTCCTCCTCCTGGCAGCAGGTGAGGAAGACATGTCCACACGGGTATTCCAGGTACTGGTGGGCATCACAACCCCATCCTTCGCTGCGCGCCCGTAAGCCAAGGGCACAGCAGCTGCAGCACACCTGGGCATCCAGACACAACAGCAGAGCATATTAGCAGTGTGTCACTGGGGGGCCCTTCACATCTCTAATCGCCACCTCTTTTTATGACCCTCCACTGTAGAGAGGCAAAGACTCTCCCCTTCCGTTGGACCACCACGAGACCTTAATTAGGAAAATAAAATATGTATGGTAGTGAACACGGAGAGGCAAATTATTTATTGATCCCATTTGAATTGAGCCAGGAATTACACATATGATGTCCATCCGTTTAAAAGATAATATTCCAAGTCAAGAAAGTTTGTCGTAAAACTCTTGAAGTATTAGACTGTGAAAATATGTCTTTAGAAAGACTACAAACTCCATAAGTGACGTCTCGCCGAAGCTACGATGCTTCTGTGTTTCGTACCTGGATGAAAAGTTACTCACACGAGCTGCGGATCTTGCTTTTTCTTTCGCTTCTCGGCCGATAAAAAAAAGATGGATAAAATTAGAGATGGTCCGATACCGATACTGGTTAAAATGTTTGTAACAGTATCGGGAAGTACTGGAGTTTATGCACTGATCCGATACCACGTAATAAAGCCCTGAATAAAATCTACGTTAAAGTAGTTTATTTATGTTCTTTTCCCGTTATAACTGACTGTCAAACTGGAGAATAAAAGAAAGTTCTGGGGCATTCATTGTCTGTGTCTGTTTCACAAAGAGTTTATCCTGAGCCAGACAGACAACAAAGATAGAAATCATATCACATCCATACAGGGATAGTAGTATACAGCTGTTAAATCATAATAAAATATATGACACACTGGTATCAGATCGGAACTCGGTATTGGCCGATACGCAACTTCAGGTATCAGAATCGGTATTGGGGAGCAAAAAAATGGTATTTGGCCATCTCTAGATAAAACACATCAGGTAAGATAACGTTACATGTGTTGTGGAACGGAGCTAAGCTACCGAGCAACCGAGCATCAAGCTAGGTTACGTTTCTTTGCGGGAGACGAGAGATGTAAGTTCACTAAGTGGTACTACGACAAACCTGCAGCAAACTGCTACTTTCTTGACTTGCAAACTTATCTTTAAAATTGACGAACATCATATGTGTAATTCTTGGCTCAATTCAAACGGCTCAATTCAAACGGGATTTAACGGGATTAAAGCAAAGACAACGTCGGCAGTATTGACAGCAAATTAGGCTACACAATATTTCGTTCTGTATTGACAGGTGCAATATATGAAAATCGATAATTATTTGCTATTATTTTTGATAATCTGAGACGCGCGTGTCACACAGGCAGTGTGTAAGCTCTAACCTGTTAACATGGGAGCCCAAATAATAACGGACACGCCACTCAGCTGACACGCTCACGCCATGCAGGCAGTGTGCGGTCCGATGGTGGGGCACCAGAAGGGGCGGGACTTTGCCTGTCTATTAGCCCTGTTTTTCGTGACCAGCAGAAAAGGGGGAGACATAGCAGCTTGACAGGCAAGCAGGCTAGTTCATCACACACTATGAAGAGTTTCAGCTGCTGCCTCAAGCTAAACCATATGTCATGCAACGAAAACCAGATTTCCACCTTTTTTTTTTTTTACTTTCCTCTAAAACAATGACCTGGCACAAAGGTTTGGCTCGGCTGCCTTAGCACATGTACAGCTGGCTCGAGGGTCTCCGGGTTTCCTCTTTTGCTATTGGAGCTGACTGAGCAAAGGCATGATTCCTATTTCCATATGGAAGCATTTACAAGTCTGAAGGATGCATACAGAAATAGGAGATTTTGGCAGTTACTTTTCAATATATTTAGCCTTTTTTCCAATAAAGACAAATAAACTGTCTGGCCTTTACAAAAGCCTCTCTGCTCGCATTGCTATCTGAAATTGAAATCTCACTCTGGCCAAAACGACATTCCCGGAGATCTTTAAAACGTTTAAAGTCTAAGATACACGGGCAAACTCAGAATCCACCGTGTTTTTGTGGCAGTTCCAAAGTATTCACAGTACTTGACAGCTGCCTGTTTACACGGTCCAGTTTTGTCGCCTTGAACCATTTCAAAAAGTGACTTTTGCCCTACCTGACTGACAAAAAAAGTTACTATTCTAGTCTGGAGGATGACGTAACTGCCTTTAATCAATTCAATGTCTAGAAAAGGTCTGCTCCATCCACCCATGACATCATGTCTTTCTGTTTCTTCCCCTTTAAAAACAACATTACTGTAAGAGTTGTCATTGTGGGGAGACAATAATGTACCCGGTAGGAGTCATCTGTGCACTGGTCCTCCTCCACTTCACAGGTGTCCCCTCCTCTGGCTGAAGTCATACCTGATTCACACTGGCTCTCCTTTATAGAGCTGAGACAGCACTGCTTCCCTGCAACACTGACACACACACACACACACACACACACACACACACACACACACTTTACAATGGGTAGCATATTTCAAACAATGTGATTCATATTCCTTTGCACAATAAGTTTCATTACGCATCTGAGAAAAAATACATTAGACTAACAAACTGATAGCTGGGGCCACGGAGGGAACTCGTTCATCTGCACACACGCTGCAGTGAAACAGAGCTGGTTTAAAATCGGCCAAGTATCCCTTTGAGCGCCCCTTTCGGCGGGGAACTGAAGCCGGTATCTATGTGAAATGTACGAATGCAGCGGATTTTATCTTCCGCATCACGTCCAGCCTGTGCATGCATCCCTCGTGCTTGCATGCACAATTGCAAACCCACAATCCAAATCCACAATAAACACTAAAAACTTTATATGTGAACAGAACTATAGATACATTAGAGAGAAAACAGAATGCAGATATATTGAATTGTTATTGCAGAAAACAGGCAGAGCACAAATAGTATCAAAACTGGAGTTTGATATAAGGAAAATCTAAAGGATTACAACTTTAAAGTAAGGGGCGTTGGGAGAAGCAGTTAAAAAAGAATTAAAAAAATAAACTTGAAGCCGCTTCAAATTCTTTTTTAGCCAAAATATCCTGACTTTTAGCCCTTAGTGTGAGTAATGCCCCTGAAACCTGGATCATACACTTGTCATAATGCTTCACAAATAACCTGAACATCTTTCATTAGCCCTTACCTGCCTAATGAACACCCACAGATGTAACACAGTCTGTTACAGTCTAATTAAAAACTAACTACAACTGACTCGTGAAAGCTCCCTCCAGAGCCGCAGAAGACTACAACTGTTCTCACATGTTGAGTAGTACTCCTTATGAGGCATATGCTGATCTTCATGTGTAAAATTGGTGTTATATCCCTTAAAAAGTTTTCTTAAGCTGTACTCCAGTAAAAAAGTAAAGAGGCCCAGTGCATGTCCTAAAAACTGGAATTATGGTTGATTCCTCCATGTTTGGTATTGTTTGGGTTTATTCCAATACCGAAACTTTACCAAACGGCTTGTTTATTGCTAAGGTTTTTTTTTTTATTTTATATATTTTTTTTTTTTTTTTTTTTTTATTAGTAGATACCTGTCGTTGCAATATTGCCACTGGGTTTCGGAAGCCAACCCTACCCACTTATGTTTTATCCAACCAATGGAACTATATATAAATAAATAAATGTTATATCCATATTCCTCCAAAGCAGCTGTCAAAAATGTCTGTATGTAAAACTAACACTATAATCTGACACCTAAGGCCAGGTCACTTACCTGCATATGGAGTGCTTGTCATTGTTCAGCAGTGGCATGTGGTTGCAGTGGTGGTTTTCTGTGGCCCATTTCTGGCCAGCAGCACAGCAGCTCTGCAGCAGGTCTTCAGCAGAGACACCTGGACCTGCAGCCCAGAGACACGCGGGTATGCATACGTCAGCACACACAAGACTGATGGAATAAAAACAGTTCAGCAGTAAATCCTCTGCGTCTGCACAGCTACACTGAATGGAACAGACAGACGCCTGAAGAGGGAAGTGAATACAGTAAGCAGTCAGAGAGAAACATATGGTAGACTGCACCGGGCCTCAAAGGCACCTTTAAGTTTAAACAGCTGACTAAAGGGGAGCAGCCCCGTTACCAGAATACAGTAGCCCATTTTAGGATTGGAATAGTTTTTTTACTCAGGTCTGAGAAAAGTTTACAGTAGAATGGCAGTCCAAAAATAGGGTTGTGAAAAAGAAGTGTGACAGGGAGTCAGTGTTTATGAACCTGTAGCCTGCCACAAGCGACAGGGCAGCAAGGTGGAAAAAGTTAGTTGGGGTGTTCGAGGTAAGTTCATTTTCTGCGTAGACCATGTCCGGTAAGAGGCAGCTGGAGCACTTCCAAGACTTGGATAGACACCAAACTCTCCTGGTTGAATCTTTATTACAAAGGCCCTACCCCTACGCTACCAGGTAAGCTAGAGGTCGCTCCCAGTAGTCATCATTAACTGGCCATTTTAGTCATTCAGTGAAAGAACACCAAAATAAAATTCCAGTAATGGGAATTCGTCAAAACCATCTCCACTTTGCCATCCACTTATTCAGAGGAGTAATGGCACTGTTTCAATGTCATCAACTGAGGGAAATGAGCATAACACATGTACTAAACTAGGAACCCATTAAATCCCATAGCTGAATAAATGCATTTTTATATTTCTAAACCACACATTTCTGTTGATGCTTAAACCAGCAAAAATCAACCCCGCTTTTTTGCTTCCAATTAGCTGGCCCGCTGACGTGGTAGCCTTCAGAGTGATCGCTGACATTCTGTGCTCCCCCCACCACCACCCCCTCCCTCCCCCACTGCTGAGCATGAAGCTTGGATAGTGGTTGCACCTGGATTGTGGTTGCAGGTGCTGCTCAACGCCCTGCACTGCAACTACTACTACTAGTATTAAGGGCCATCCATCCCAACAACGATACTGTAACTATAACTATAACCATAACCATAACCATAATTATACCTGTAACGATGTGAGCAGCCACACTGCTGAAAGACAACATGGCATCATGACTTTGCGTAAACATACACTCCACTTTCTTAAAGCCAAATGGCGTGTTATCTGTACGCATTTTCAGCTATCCCCATGTATGTCTACGCTGTATACAATGGATGTAAATACACGTTATCGCAAGAACGTGCCATATTACCGCGAGAATAACGTCACACGTGTGTAAAAAAAAAATTTAAAAGTTGGGTTTAGGAAAAGAACATTGGGTAAGGCTTTAGTCAAACAAAAAATCACAAAAACACGACGGTGACCAACGTCACACGCTTAGGAAAACAATTAAAGGTTGGGTTTAGGAAAGAAACATTGGGGAAGGCTTAAAAAAAATGTGAAAAATGGTTGAAAAACGCCACACGCTCTCCTGGGTGAAAGTCCCATGTTTTACCCATCCGCCACCCAACCCAACCTCCATCCATGGACTTACGTCTTTCATACTACTCACTACGGCGCTAATTCACACGTAATGTAGGTCAATGGCGGCCGAACGGCGTTGACAAACGCGCTAAAAAGCGATTATGCGTCTTGATAACACACCAAAACGGCATACAAATTGGCATGTCATACATACGCCACTTTATGAGATCAGTCTGTGAACGATAACATCCTGTAAACAGCGATGTCAAGCACGCACTGCACGCTCCAGCTGATAATAATACATACAGCAGACATTGCAACGTACGATTACAGGAATATCTGTAGTAATATCCTACATATTTGTGAATTTGGGTACATTTTATGAACCTAAAAAGTCTGACTAGCACCGCTGCCTTCTCCAGGAAACGGCGGGCACACAGAGCTCCAGAGAGCCGGGGATGAGAGCACGTGGGCAGTGTCAGATATGTGCAGAGCACCGGAACAAAAACACAATATGATCATCACATCTAAAACACCAGATTCACTCTCAGGTGTTTCTGTGACATGAGAAATACTTTCTAAGTACTGATGTTTAAAAAAACAAAAATACACAGAGCTAAAAGGACCGTAGCCCCACCGAGGGGAAAAGTCACACCACGCCACTAACCACCTGGGTTAAACAAATCTCTCCACTGTGTTGTTGAAACTCAAGATGGATTGTGATTGGCTGTCAGTGTTCCTATCGTTCATCATATCAGTCTGAAAGTTATCCCAACGATATCGTTCTCCACTGTCGTCGTTATAGCTGTGGTGTGGACTCCACCATCCACTTGAGTTGGAACGATTTTTAAAACAATGTATTTATAGTTGTTGTTAACGTTCTTCGTGTGACTGGTCCTTTAGTCATAGCCTGGCTCCGCCCTCCCACGTACTTCCACTCAGTTTTCAATTTCCTTTAGTACTACGTCTGGGTTTGCGTTATATTCAAATCTTTGGCGGTCCAATCAGCAAACAGAGGGAGTGTCTGAGAACGATGACGTTGAGGTTGTGACGTGAGCTAGTTTGAGTTGTAGGGGTTGTAGGGTTCGGGAACAGTTTGATATTCCAGCTCGCTCTGTTAGTGGGTTAGGTGAAGGAGTTGGCTAACAGGGCTCCAGACTAACTTTTGTCACTAGGAGCACAGTGGCCCCCTACTGAAAATTTTTGGGGCGCAACCAGAAAATTTAGGGGCACACACCGTAAATCAACATGCTAACCAAATATTCACATTTCTACTAATTTCCACTGTATTACTAATAAATACTTTGATAATAGATGCAGAAATTACAATGTGCGGTTTCAAATTCAGTGTCACTTTTGAAGATTCAACATAGAAGGCACCATCGCTGTCATGACAGTAAACTAAATATTACAAAAATATACCAACTCTGGTCTACAACTACAATGAATTCACCTTAAAATTAAACATGTATTGTTTAGACTACTAGCCTTGGGGTTGGGTAACTTTCGCATCTGAACCAATATTGGTACAGATTCCTGAAATTATAACGGTATATTTTTTCATTACTTTCCCTTTGTAATTACAAAACAATTATTCCAGTTGTAAAAATAATTCCAAACCTATTTATCCTATGTAGTTAGAACATTATGTTATTTTATTAGAATATGTTACACTCTAAAGAAATTAAACAAAATTAAAAATAAACCCTCCCTCACTCCTCCCAAACCCATCCCTAAAACCTATTAAATTGAATAATTATTAATTTCTTACTCACTGTAACTTGTTTAGCCTGTTGTATTTTCATCATGACCGTTTTTAATTGCTCTTTAATGTTTCATGTAAAGCACTTTGAATTGCCTTGTTGCTGAAAGGTGCTGTAGAAATAATGTTGCCTTACAGCCTCAGCCTGTCAGTCAGTCACCAGGGCACAGTTGCACACTGTTGAGCCTGCTGCTTGTCTCAGAGGAAGTGTAACGTCAACAGCACGTGACTGTTTTTAAACGCTGTCTGCGTGAAGTTTTTAAAAACTGTAAGCATACCTGAAACCACTTTAGCGGCATCACTCACTGTGACTTCAACAAAACAGCCGACGTAGTTTGCGCCGATCGCAACTCTGCACGTGTGTGTGTTTGTGTCGGAGCACCGCTCTGTTAATTATCAGAGAGGACAGATAAGTTTGCGCTTACGCGCTCAGGTACCTACGTTTCGACATTTAACGTGTAAAAAAAGGGGGCAAAGTCTGGAGCCCTGGCTAAGGCTAATGCTAGCGATGCCAAGACGATAGTTGTTGTCGTCTCCCCTCTTGTTAGCCTGGTCCTACCAGACAGTACGTAGGAGGGCAGAGCCAGGTTACCAGAGTGGCTCTGGGCAGATCCAATAGTTTTAAACTTCAACAGAGCACCCGCATTCAAGGAACTTAACACTTGTTAATGGAGAGAGGCCAGACTCTCTGGACCAATGAAATGTACCCGAGTCTGGTAGGACCAGGCTAGTGTACCAGAGTCTGGTAGGACCAGAATAATGTACCAGAGTCTCGTAGGACCAGGCTAGTGTACCAGAGTCTGGTAGGACCAGGCTAGTGTACCAGAGTCTGGTAGGACCAGGCTAATGTAGACATATTATCTTTATCTTTACTGTTAATATAATTGCCACTGTTCATCATGTCATTCCATTATACCCAGTCGTCCGTCCCTCTCTCTCTCTCTCTCTCTCTCTCTCTCTCTCTCTCTCTCTCTCTCCAGATGGCCGCCCACCAGGACTCAGGTTCTATCTGAAGTTTCTGCCTGTTTAAAGTAAGTTTTTCCTCGCTGCTGTTGCACCAAATGCTTGCTCTTGTGGGAATTTGTTGGGTCTCTGTGAATTATTGAGTGTGGTCTAGACCTACTCCATCTGTAAAGCAGGGGGGTCAAACTCAACTTCACTAAGGGCCACACTGGAAAATAAGAATCACATCAAGGGCCAGATGTGTTTAGTTTATAAACATGCTTTTATTTAATCGAAAAAGTAAAATATCTTCGACTGCATTATTTTATGTCTCATATAGTCTTCTCACTTACAGTTTGGTGGACATGAAGCCCTAGAAAAGTCAGGAAAAAGTTCCTCAGCCATCATAGAAAAAAAAACGCCCAAAAACGTAAAACGGAAATCGTGACAAAAATGTCAGCAAAAGTGACCAAAATTTCGGCAAAAGTTACAAAAACGTCAGCAAAAGTTACATATCATCGGAAACAATGACAACAACATCGGACAAAGTCACAAAAAACTTGATCAAAATCCTCGAGGGGCCGGATTTGGCCCGCGGGTATTGAGTTCAACACGTGTGCTGTAAAGTGTCCTAAAATAACTCCTGTAATGATTTTACACTTATATAAATAAAATTGAATTGAAAATTGAATGGAAGCAGGGTCCGTGTAACGCTTATCAGTTCAAATTTCGAAGCACAAAACAAACATTTGGAAAAACAGAAAAATGGGTTCCAATATTTACATTTAATACCATTGCAGTATTGAATAAATGGAGCTCAGATGCAATTTTGTAATTTTCTCAATTTCTGATCCTCTGAATAAAAAACTGAAAATTGGAAAAAGAGGTTAAAGATCAAATTTTTTTAATTTGTCAAGTTGGGAAAAAAATGAAAAAATTGATTTTTGAATCCATTTTTCTGTTTTTCCAAATGTCCGTTTGTGCTTAGAAAATTGAACTGATAAGCGTTACACTGACCAAGCTGTGAGCCCAGTTGCTCTGTATGGAGTTTAGGCAGTGAATAAAAACACTGATGCCATATCAGAAGTAAAGCCGTCTCACCCTGCTGCTTTTATCCACATAGTGCATTAGCATGAACGCTCGGGCGCACACACTCATACACACACCAAACTTCCACTCTGTGCCCTTTGAAGAAAAGCCACTCACTAAGAGCTTTTGTTTTGCAACTCAATGAACTTTCGTTGGCTTCTATACTGTACACAACATTTGCATATTCTTCATATTAACACTGTGAAATGCAGTTTTGTTTTATGACTTTTAAGACATGAACCTAATTTATCACAACAAAAAACTGTGAATACAAAAAAATGCAATAAACCTTACGTCGTTTTGATGCATAGAAGCATCCAGTCATGAATGCACACACACATGCTACACACACACACACACATAGCTGAGTTCAATACTGTGAGAATTCCTGATAAAACATGAAGCTTATTTCTTGTAATTAAAAATGGTTACATCAGAGAATTGGCCCATAGGGTGTCAAATAAAGCATTGTGATCAGATTAAACAGTTTCCTGCATGCATTATTTCCTTGATGTAACCTCCATTGTATTCACCTCAAGGTATAATACGTCTAAACTATGCTAATCCCATACTGCACAGAGAACATTCAGATAAAAAAAAAGAACCACAGAGCCAGCAATGCCTCAAATAGCTTAGCTTTTGAGCTTCACTTTGAAAGTTATTTTATTTCACTGCGCTGCATTCAGTTTTCATCCCAATCATTTAAAGCTAAGGCTGTCTGTGGCTTACTGTGCATAATTCATAAGCGCTGTGAGAAGAAGATGATTGAGAGTAAAAGCAACGTCTTATTTTACCCCCAAAACATTTGTGTGTCGCTCTGTAAAACATTATTCTTCTAGAATTCATGTCCTTGTTGAGAACCTACTTTTAAAAGACTTTCAGCTGATAAGTTTCACTGCAATCTGTGAGATCTGGCTCTAATCCCGCCAAGAAGCAAGGTAAGGGACAGTTACGTACAGTTATGTGTCCTGCGGTTCTGAGGACAGATGAATAATAAATACAACAGGTATAATTGGTTTACTTTTCATAGATCCTCTGGATGTTTTCAGGAAGTGAAAACATCATCCCAGTCTGATTTTGTACAGAGGAAAAGAAAACTGTGGGGCACGGGTTCATTATTTCACACTGACACTAAATGGAAAAGTTGGAACCAGTGTCATTCCTCACTGTTATGTGAAGTATGTTCAAGACGTGCTTGCCAAAGGCCAAGCATGAGGTTCAGCCGGAGGGGTCAGACGCAACTTAACATCCAGGAGGAGCCTACTAATTAGCTGAGAAACAACAGAAAAATGCTCATAGAGTATATTTAGAGCTTACACCTTTGTCAATAGCTGTTGTTGAAAGACTCAACATGGTTGAAACGACGGCAGCACTGCCTCTCCCCAACGCCGGCCTGTTATGTAGCAGATAGACTAAAACTGAGAGACATCCGCTCACTTCGGGAGCTCCCATGGGGTTTTTGTCTGGACTGATTAGCCTGGCCTCACACTGCTCGCTCGTCTGACCAAACACAAACCCGTCTCACCCATAGACTATAAATAGAAAGTAATGGATGAAGCCTCCGGGCCTGAAAAGTGGAGCTCCTTAAACCTGTATTCTATTTAATTTCCAGGAGGGGGCGTCTCCACTGTCCATAAAGAAGAAGTCTGTTTCTATAGAAGTCTATGAGAAAAGGACCATACTTTTCACTTGATTTATTACCTCAGTAATTATGGTCTCAATCGCTGCTTTCAAGTCTTCTCGGTGTTCATTTTGTAAGTTATGGTCCTATTTATTTTAAAATAGACGATAAAGCAGGGGATGCTTTAGGACCTGTCAATCAGGACAGAGGCTTAGCAATGCTAACCATGGCATTGTGTACATTAAAATAGACATGAACGTGGCCGGTTAGTTCAGTTGGTAGAGCGTGCGCACATATGCAGAGGTTTATTCCTCCTCAAGGGTTCGTGTCCGACCTGTGATGTTATTCCTGCATGTCTTCCCCCCTCTCTCTCAACTTTCCTATCCAATAAAGGCAGAAATGGCCAAAATAAATAAATAAAAATAGAGCTGAGCTCGTTTTTAGGTGTTGTCCGTGTTTACATCTTAAACGTTGACCCTTTCACTGTGTCTTTTCACTGTTACAAAGTTAATTGGAACATTTCGTCGACTAAAAATGTATTGTTCAGCAATCTGCCAACCGAGCTAGCTAGCTACCGCTAGCATTAGCTGATGACTTAAGGGAAGGTTTGCCGAATTTCTGTTCTGCCGTACATGCGCCAGTACCCAGAGGTCTGCGTTTACCAGCCCGGTAAATCTCCACTGGACGACTCGCTTCAGAAGGGCTGACAATCTGCAACTTTCCCTCTTTGGCGTTTAGCTTAGCACGGCGCCATTGCAACCATGAACAGAGATTATATCTCCGTCCTGGCCTCTGGGAACGCCTCAGGATCCCCCAGTCAGAGCTGGATAATGTGGCTCAGGAAAGGGAAGTCTGGGGTCCCCTGATGGAGCTGCTGCCCGGATAAGCGGTTGAAGATGGATGGATGGATGGATGGATGGAAGGGTGGATGGGTGGATGTTTATGTACTGTAGAAGCTGGAGCGGGCAGTGGTAACTGGCAAGGATGCCCTGTTTTTGCATTTGTTCATCTGAACAAACAGAGAACCGTTAAGAGATCTCCACCAAGACAAAACAACACTGTCTCCATCATAGTTTTCATTCGTTCCTGTTGAACATTTACAGGTGCAAAACATGATGGATTCTCTTTCCCGGCTCGGAGTGTTTTCTGTTTCGGTGTGTTTGTTTGTGCCGCCAGTATGAATTGACAGACGAGGCACTCAAGGCATTCAGGGAGTGTCGGTTTTAGGATATACTAATCCAAGCAATCCAGAATGAGTAATGGCTTAGAGCAATGCAAGGATGCTAACTGCCTCAGCTGCCACTGCTCTGGCACAGTGGCAAGCCCACATAGAAACACAGTCATTCATCAATATGCTTTCTGAACAAATAAACCAGACGGAGTGGAACTGACTCACTCTTACTCCACAACAATATGAGAAGACTGTCAAAATGTTACAATTAATACAATGCAGCATCCTGGCAGGAATTGTCTTAAATATCCAGTGGCATATTAGATCTCAAGTCGCCACAATACAGAGTTCTAGTAAAGGATGAAGAACCATTTTACGCCCAGTATAACCACAATGGAAACTATCTGGAGCCCTTCCTCTCATCCAAGCAGTAGATTGAGATCGACAGAGCACTGATTTCAGTAGCTCATCTCGACAAGCAGTGATCAATGATGACCATCACAACCACGTGATGGTCATCATTGATCGTGTGTGGATGGAGCAAACCCGAGCAAACTACATCGTCTCTCCAGTTTAGTTTAAGTCACAGTGAGTCACGGCAATGCCGATGAAGTGGTTGCAAGTGAGGTTACACTTTTGAAAACGCAGACACCATTTGCTTATATTAATCGCGAGGCGAAAGTGGTCGCGGTCCTGTTGCCTCTTCCTATAGAGACAAGCAGGCACACCAGTGTCTGTGCCCTGGTGACCGACTGACAGACTGAGGTTGTAAATCAAGGCAACTTTATTTTTACAGCACATTTCAGCAACAAGTGCTTTCCATAAAACATTAAAGATCATGAAAATGAAACTGGTTAAAATAGAACAATATTCAAATACAAGAATAAAAGTTACAGTGAGTAAGAAATGAAAAATTGGGTTTCTGACTGCAAATGGTAAATAAACTTGACCTTGCTGTTTCCAGTGAGTGGAAGGAGGTCACACCCATTGAAACTATTTTAATTTGGCAGACAGGCCACTTTTGAACTTTTAGGCTGGACAGACGGGTGCATTTTTACTAATGTTGCTTTAAAACGACTGCTTCCTGTACAAATAGCCAGTCCATCAGTGCATTGTTAAAGGTGCTCTACGCGATGTCACGCGTTTTTTAGGCTACAACATTTTTTTTCACATACAGCAAACATCTCCTCACTATCTGCGAGCTGCCTGTCCCCTGAACACACTGTAGACAGCCCAGGATCCACAAACGGCAACAAAAACAGTGTCCCAGCGTTCCAGCCAATAACCGACAAGAAGGATTTTGGGGTGTGGGTTGGGGGGGGGGTTAGTGCGCGAGTAAGCACCGCTTAGAGCACCTTTAATTACAACGTCACCTGGTCCCTGACCCTGACCAGTCCAAGTCACAAGTCACACTTTTTGAAGATCAGTCTAAGGACTGTTGGAGTTTCTGAATCCATACAAGGTTTTAACATGAGCACAGCAGAATGCATGTATCATCTATATTTTTTCTCTGCCTTTCTTCACACTCAGCCCCCCCAGGGTCTCATCTGTAAAGCAGATGGGATTATAATGGATTGTAGGCTTGAAAGGACTGTCCTTAAACTGAGTCAAGGCTGTCCGTGAAATATGTGGTTTCACTAAAATAGAGAAAAAAAGGGCCTGTACAGTACAGCAGTGCCTTGTCTTTGTCTCACACTCTGCCTTCATCAGGGGCAAAGCCACAGCTACAGTATTTTCCACTGACCCTTTTGCCTCCTGTTTCTGAAAGGAGCGGCTTTGTTTTTTTTTGCTCTCAACAATTATTGGTCTTTGCCTAGAAATGCTAATTTCCCGCAATGCCCAGCGTGCCCATCCAGCCTCCCACCACCAGTCAGAACCTTTTCATGTCTGGCAATCTATCAGCCCTAGACACCCGTCAACAGCAGCCTTTCCACAGCGGCACCCTGGGCCCAGCTCCAGCCACCTCGTGAGAAATCTTGGCTGATGTTGTTATTTCCAAATGTGAGACTCAAACACCAAATCCAAGTCAATGTCCTAAATTTGGCCTCAGAACTTTATTTAGCTTTTTTTTTGATAAGGATGAAAAGTTAAAAGGTCTGCATCTTATTTAGCTTTAAATGTACAAATGTTGGAAAATGCTACCATGCCAGCATGCTAACAGGGTTCATAAGCACATTGGAATGGTTTATAAACTCCAGACTTATTCACACAAGATGAAAGTGATGAGTAATTTCCTATATATATTCTGGGACATCCCCTCCCAGTTACACTTCATTATGCTCAATGCTGCACGCATCAGGCAGGATGTTTCTGGTAAGAATCCAGCAGCAGCAGCAGCAGCAGCAGTCTGGATTAGATCTGAGCTGTGGACCAGACGAGGTCTTGGAAGCAGAGTTTAAATGAGCTGTCCTCCTGTTAACACAAAGCTAGACTCTCTTTCAAATCAACCTCTCAGAATCAGAAAATCAGAAAGGAGTTTATTGCCACAGTAGTTACCCTAGGTGGAATTGGCTCACACATAGCCTGTAAATGCAGCCGTTTTTTGAATTTATTTTGAAATGCGTACCTTTATTTTGACATGAGTAAAACCGGAAGTTGCGCTTGTTAGCTCCGTAAGCTACACACAGAGACTAAGACTCACCTGTAGCGGCGATGTTACCTGCTAGTTTGTTTCTTTATTTTCATTTTTGATATTACTCCATGCTTCGGGGTGTTTGCTACAACTGTGTGTAAGTTGAAGAATCATTTTTGACTGTGAAGATTGCCACTGGGGAATGAATCTGCCGTTGATTGAGAAGCAGGCTAAAGTGGTTAGTATTACTCTGTATTTTTTATCAACATTAGCTACAGTGCTAAGCCATGCTATTTATGTAATAATTGCAATATTTGATGTTGTTTTTTTTTTTTTGATTACCTAAACCTTTAGTTCTACGGTGTTAATAAACATCTGTAAAGAGAACTGGAGTCTCACATCCAATCAATGGGCGGCACATAGCCTATATCCACGACGTTCCACTTCCGGAATTTTGCTCAGGTGCCGACGGAAATTTGGCCAGATTCGTTCACCTCCTTTAAGCCGGATGTCCGTTACCTTCCACTTTCCTTTGTGTTTTCGTTCTAACCTCCGGTAGATTTGTGAGGACTATGGTTAACTGCTCCTCAGATCTCTGCAGGGTAAATCCAGACAGCTAGCTAGACTATCTGTCCAATCTGAGTTTCATTTTGCATTACATTATACTTAACTTACAATTAAGCGCTTTCAACTAGGGCTGTCCTCAACTAAAGAAATTCTTAGTCGATTAACATGTATACGATTTTGTCGACTAATCGATTAGTCGATTTAATTGACAGAGCTGTGCGCTTTGAGAGGTGGTTAAGACTAGAAAAGCACAATATAAATGTAGTTAATTAACCATCTGTAAAACTGAGTTTCTCCACAATTAATCCTGCAAAAGCACCACTTTAAATATTGTGTTTACCATAAATGTGCTCAGAAGTTTCTTGGAAATAAGTAATTAAGCATGAATAAGCACAAAAAATGACTAATCGACTAAAGAAATCTTAGTCGACTAAGACCCAAACTACAGATTAGTCGACTAATCGACTAAGAGGTGGCAGCCCTACTTTCAACTGTGAAGGTTCAAAATCCAGACAACAAGTAGTAAGTGCAAGTACATTAGCTTTAAATAAGCAAAGCTACAAAGAGACATATGAAAGTGCAGGTTCAAGAATTTTTTTTCAAGAATGTTCCACCAAAACAAGTTCCTTGCGGAGGCTATTTTGCAGAGGCACAGTGGCCTCGCGTGGCTCTGCGTGGCGCTTAGCGCCGCCCATGACAACAGTGATTGGTTTGCTGAAATGCCAATAAACCAGAGCACGTTTTTCCCCCATCCTGGATTGCTGTGTGGACTAGTCAGACTCTCCTCCACAGCACAACATTAATCATTAATAAAAAATGTAAAATACAGAGACAAATACATTTACAAAATAGCTGTAGTTTAAGCACTGTGTGCAACGGGCAGATGTGTAGTCCAGGATGGAGATTAGTGTGTGTAGTGACTAGGGGTGGGGGGTTGGGGGGGGAGTTGAGGGAAAGAAACTATTTTTATGGCGTGAGGTTTTGGTCCAGATGCCTCCTGCCAGAGGCCACATCTGCCAGTTGGAGCAGGTTTTAGCGCTGGAAACACCTGTCGCTTATACAGGATTTAAACTGACACTGCTACAGCCTGTGATCACAGCCTGGATAGTCTGGATCGACGGAAGTACATTTCCGGGATAAAGGCTGACACCCTGCAACAAGGCAGGAATGTTTGGTTCTTTCGGGTAATGACTGTAAAGATTTACAAATAATATGTTTAGGGCATTTTCTATCCATCTTCGTCCGCTTATCCGGTGTCGGGTCGCGGGGGGAGCAGCTCCAGCAGGGGACCCCAAACTTCCCTTTCCCGAGCAACATTAACCAGCTCCGACTGGGGATCGAGGCGTTCCCAGGCCAGGTTGGAGATATAATCCCTCCACCTAGTCCTGGGTCTTCCCCGAGGCCTCCTCCCAGCTGGACGTGCCTGGAACACCTCCCTAGGGAGGCGCCCAGGGGGCATCCTTACCAGATGCCCGAACCACCTCAACTGGCTCCTTTCGACGCAAAGGAGCAGCGGCTCTACTCCGAGCTCCTCACGGATGACTGAGCTTCTCACCCTATCTCTAAGGGAGACGCCAGCCACCCTCCTGAGGAAACCCATTTCGGCCGCTTGTACCCTGGATCTCGTTCTTTCGGTCATGACCCAGCCTTCATGACCATAGGTGAGGGTAGGAACGAAAACTGACCGGTAGATCGAGAGCTTTGCCTTCTGGCTCAGCTCTCTTTTCGTCACAACGGTGCGATAGATTATGGATGGATGAAGATGGATGGATGTTTAGGGCATTTTCTATCTAACTGGGACGTTTTGGGACCGATTGGTGGGACTGCGGAGGACAAAATACACTCGGTGATTAGGAATGTCCCAAACGATTATTATTTTTAAACGATTAATCTAGCGATTATTTTTTCGATTAGTCGACTAATCTAACGATTCATTTTTCGATTGATCTAACAATTATTTTTTCGATTAGTTGACTAATCTAACGATTAATTTTTCGATTGATCTAACAATTATTTTTTCAATTAGCGATTATTTTCCCATTGCTCAATTAACAATTTACACAAAACAATCAATGAGGTTCAAATCTCTATTTTTAGACTTAACACTGCACTGTTTGAGTAAAATCAATTAGTAGTGCAACCTGAAGCCAGATGTAGACTATCAATCCAACCACAAAATACAGTCACTTTCAGGAAAAATACAAAAATAAAAACTTAAAGTAGACAAAGTGCAAAAAGAGCAGCCTGTATTTGCTTTTTTTAACAGTAGGTCAAATAATGAATAAGCTCTTGTTTAACATCCAAGCTCTTCTCCCTTTGATTTAATTTTAATTATTTGTATCTAAAGGCTGGTTAAGCACTGTAGGGAGGAGAAGTTGGACAGTTTTTTGTGACTGGGATATGCGCGTTGGATATGCGTTAGCATGTCAGATGTATTTCCACTCACATACCCAACAACTGCTGAACAACGCCGACACACAGTCCTCATTTTATCTTTATTTAAAGACTGGTCAGGCTTGATTCCTTTTGGCAATGAAATCAGATTACACAGGTTACAAACATACTACACAGCACTTTTCAGTGTATGTATGTATGGTGAGCTATAATATATTCTTTTGATAATGAAGGTTTAAAGGGCCGGTTCAACCAAACTACAAAGCTACATTTATCTTTCATGCCTCACTTATCTGTTGTGGTGGCATGGTCTAACGGTGTACATCACGGTATATTAATTTTTCTTGTCTCATATTGATTCCTCCTTCAGTTCAAACTCCTTTGGCAGCAAAACACAGAGCTCTGCTTCTGAAGCCTCAACATCCAACTGTTCCCCATGCTCTCCTCCAAAACTGTTATTACGAAAAGGGATTGTTGCCTTGATTACGATTAGTTTCCGTAATTACCTCCACTCCTCCTCAAGAAGAAACAAAGATTTTTTTGTACTCGACAGCAGTACATCCAAGTAGTTGTTGACTCTCAAGCTTGAGTCCAACAAACTAAAAGAAATGCACTTTTTCCGCATGATTAGCTGTTTGATGTTCCACTTTACAGCTGGCATTAAAAGCAAACGTGACGGGGGTCATAACAAAACTATGCAGCCCGTGCTCATGGCCTAGCTATTTCTCCACAGTCAGAGATAAGGAGAAACAACCCTGGTGACAGATGAGGGACCCACTCTACATCATCATCCACTTCATTTAGACGGTTTGCTTCCTGCCGCAGAGCAAAATGGCTCTGACAAATTCTCTGGCTGAGAACAAAGCGGGAGATGGCGCGCCGATAGGCGAACGCTTTCACAGATCCACTTAAGATATGTAAAAGAAAGCCACCAAGCTGAGTTATATGCAAGAAATATAACAGCAGATGAGAATCATTATCATCCATTATTCCCGATATCTATGACAGTTGCTTTTAATGCTTACATCTTAAAAGACCTTCTCTCCATTGTTGGGAATAACAATAGCAACAACAACAAAAAAACGTCTCTGATCTTCCACTCAGAGCTGAGCTTTACTCCATTTAGAGCCGAGGAAAAATGCTTGAGGCAGTGGAAATATGGAAGTACAGTGTTCTTACAAAGATACAAATATCCAGTCCAAGCTAGGATCAGGTTTTTTCTTTACTGGACCACCATTTAAACATTGGCACAACCTTTAGGCTCGTGCACCATGCACTACAGTACAACACCAGCATACTGCAATGTGAAATCTTCAGGGGCCCATATTTCTCGGTAGTCATCGGTGCGGTCTATAAGCTTAGCTGCAGAGAATGTGGTAATATTTTGGTGATTGGGGTCATACAGGAGGTCGGGTCGAGCGGACCTTCATAACAACAGGATTATCCAGGTACAGAGGATGCTAGAACTGTTCAAAGGGGTCATACTGACTCCCCGAGGCAACAACACAAACAGTCCGTCTGTTACGGCCACAACAAACAAACTCAACCTAACGGTGACCATCGACATATTAAAGAACACCTTACCCGAGGATTAAAGTAAAGTAATTGTATTCACATAAATTAAGATTTTACCAAAACTATGGGAGTCTGGAGGTCTGGCCAAAAATGACAAAAGAAGGGAAGAAGCCTGGGCCAACCCACAAAGGGCCCAGAACTCCCCCCCCTCTAAACTATCAAAATTGTGTCTAAACTAATAAAGAAACAAAGCTGTGAAAACTAGACTACCAGACCTCCATCCTCAAAAGAAATAAACACAACAGAAGGAAAGACACACTGGTGCAAGGGCGGCTTCAGTCTGACTGAGAGAGATCCCTGTCTCCCAGCCTTCCTTATGTACAGGAGGCGGGGCCACCCACTAATGGCCCAATCAGAAAAAAAAGGGGTCGGAGCCCATAACGGCATCTATCACATGTAACACTGCTTTCATAGAAGGCTTCACATGAGAAAAACAACCTCAGGGCACTTGAAGATCTTGTGCGTGGGGGATTGGAGACAGCGCAGATGAAGAACACCTGAGGGTCCTTTATTTTGGAGTTACTAATCAGACGTAGCTTCCACTGACATCGTAAATAACTGGGATTGTGTCCCTTTGGTCTGTTTGCCTTCAAGTTACTGACACCCTGCCTCGGTCAAGTCAATACTGGCGGCAACACTGTTAGAGAGCCTGATGATTTGTGCCATCTGCTGAGCCTCGCTGACTTCATTTAAAGGTTTTCCTCTTTACCTCAATAGCTTGATCTGCCAAGGATCAATCTACAAAGGCTAGATCAGGCCCCCAGGAAGTGTGCCAGGCTTTTAAAGCAAATTGAACATAGCGGCCAAATGTTGGAACTGCAACATTTGCAACTCCAAATTGCAACTCCCAGCCTGTCACGTGATGCCCTCTGGCCCAAAAGGACTTCTTTTCATAGACTTACATGGCGAAAGACACGGTAGGACAAATCATGAATTGACTGTAACCAGTAAGTGGGCCAAACTACAGTAACTACATACCTGCAAACTCAGAAGGGCTGAAAAAGGTGACACATTTCTACACCCCCCTCCCACACATACACATACACACACACATCCATCCATCCATCCATCCATCCATCCATCCATCCATCTTTGTCCGCTTATCCGGTGTCGGGTCGCGGGGAGAGCAGCTCCAGCAGGGGACCCCAAACTTCCCTTTCCCGAGCAACATTAACCATGTCCGACTGGGGGATCCCGAGGCGTTCCCAGGCCAGGTTGGAGATATAATCCCTCCACCTAGTCCTGGGTCTTCCCCGAGGCCTCCTCCCAGCTGGACGTGCCTGGAACACCTCCCTAGGGAGGCGCCCAGGGGGCATCCTTACCAGATGCCCGAACCACCTCAACTGGCTCCTTTCGACGCAAAGGAGCAGCGGCTCTACTACGAGCTCCTCACGGATGACTGAGCTTCTCACCCTATCTCTGAGGGAGACGCCAGCCACCCTCCTGAGGAAACCCATTTCGGCCGCTTGTACCCTGGATCTCGTTCTTTCGGTCATGACACAGCCTTCATGACCATAGGTGAGGGTAGGAACGAAAACTGACCGGTAGATCGAGAGCTTTGCCTTCTGGCTCAGCTCTCTTTTTGTCACAACGGTGCGATAGATTGAATGTAATACCGCACCCGCTGCACCGATTCTCCGACCAATCTCCCGCTCCGTTGTCCCCTCACTCGCGAACAAAACCCCAAGGTACTTGAACTCCTTCACTTGGGGTAAGGACTCATTCCCTACCTGGAGAAGGCATTCCATCGGTTTCCTGCTGAGAACCATGGCCTCCGATTTAGAGGTGCTGATCCTCATCCCAACCGCTTCACACTCGGTTGCGAACCGATCCAGTGAGTGCTGAAGGTCACAGGCCGATGATGCCATCAGGACCACATCATCTGCAAAGAGCAGCAATGAGATCCCCAGCCCACCGAACTGCAACCCCTCCCCACCCCGACTACGCCTCGATATCCTGTCCATAAATATTACAAACAGGATTGGTGACAAAGCGCAGCCCTGGCGGAGGCCAACACTCACCTGAAACGAGTCCGACTTACTGCCGAGAACCCGGACACAGCTCTCACTTTGGTCGTACAGAGATTGGATGGCCCTGAGTAGAGACCCCCTCACCCCATACTCCCGCAGCACCTCCCACAGTATCTCCCGGGGGACCCGGTCATACGCCTTCTCCAAATCCACAAAACACATGTAGACCGGTTGGGCATACTCCCAGGCTCCCTCCAGGATCCTTGCGAGAGTGAAGAGCTGGTCCGTTGTTCCACAACCAGGACGGAATCCGCATTGTTCCTCCTCAACCCGAGGACAATGTTCAAAGTGTCCATGCAGCCGACACACACACACATATATTTACATATATAAATATATATATAAAATTAAATGATTTATTAAAAATGTCAAAACAATAACTTATAACAATAACTTATTTCACCAGTAAATAACAAAAAAACGTTGATTTTCACCGAAAAGCGACTAGTTTGCAGGTATGTAACTAACTTCTCAAACACCTGCACACACTTCACCGCAGCAGTACCTTTGAAAACCTTGGCATTAAAGGATAACTGGACTCTTTTTTTTTCCAATGTTTTTGTGTCTAAGTGACTGATCAACAATCTTTGAAATAGGTCCAGTATTAAGCGAGACAAGCTACAATGTAACGTTAATGGGTAATTGCACACATTTAATTTACTAAACTAAAACTAAAAGTGATGGATTTACCACTCACATGATCAGATTATTATTTCGACAATATTACGGAAAGGATCCCTACAGCGATTGACCTTTTTCTTAAAGCCTAAGATGCTTTTTGTCTAAAAATCGCTGTTGCAAAACCCACCAGACTCCATTTAAAGTGCTCATATTATGCTTTTTGGCTTTTCCCCTTTCCTTTATTGTGTTATATATCTTTTTGTGCACGTTATAGGTTTACAAAGTGAAAAAACCCAAAGTCCACCCCAAAGGGACTTACCATCTCCAACAGAAAACACTGTTCACAAACTGCTCCAAATAGCTCCAAACGTGGTCACTTTGTAACACACATTATAATGCTCGCTTAGCTGCTAGAGTGGCACGCCCTCATACTCTGCAACTGACTAGCTAGCAGTACTTACTGAGCATGTGCGACTCCCTACAAAAGGTGGAACAGAAGTGAGATGTATCACTCTGTAGCTAAAACAGAGAGCTCAACATACAGCGTGAAAAGAGGAGCTGCAGCAATGTGCAGTACAACTAAAATATGGTTTTCTGAAAATTAAACCACATAAACCTAACCTGGTACAACCGCTAAATACAATTATGAACCTGAAAATGAGCATAATATGAGCACTTTAAATAAACAGTAATTTTATCATCGTAAAACACACTTTATTCATAATCGACAGAAACAAAATAAAACTATCAAAAGCCATTTGCCCTATCTGATTACATTTTAGCCCGGTTGGCGGCTGCCGGTTACAGCAGTCTCACTCAATGCTGGATCAATTTTTAAATATTTTTGGTCGCATTAGTCACTTGGACGCTTGGGAAAATAGGGTCCAAGTTGATAAAAGGCAAAATTACCATTTCAGGTGGTATTTAGTTTTAGTTTTCATAAGACATACCCAACTTTGGTTGAACAACGTTAGCACAACATTTTTCAGCCACTCTTTGTCTAGTGATGCTGTAACTATCTGGAAACCCATAATGCTCCCAAACAATAGAGCTAAATGGCTCTTCCAGCTAGGGGTGGGAGATATTGACAAAAATGAATATCTTGATATTTTTTTTCAATATCTCGATATCGATATTCAGACAATATTTTTGAAATCCTTCTAGAAGTTTAAAGAAGCCCTGTTCGGAGGTTATTTTGGTGGTTCTCTTTGGAAAATGTACAAGCAAAATGAAATCATAACAATAAACAAAGGGCTCTGTTCTGTAACATATTGTACACAACCATGTCCTTATTGGAAGCAGTCCTGGAGCTGGGACAGGGCCGGGTCAGACTAGGTTCTGATAGTCCTACTTGGATGTATAGTCCTTCTGACCGGGATTTATGCTGGGATCAGGAGTTGGATGTGATCTGACTGGCCCAGGTGAGGGAGAGGAGCAGTTCTGTATCTTTCTTGATGTTAGAGTAACATGGTCTAGTGCAGTGGTTCCCAACCTTTTTTCCTTGGCGCCCCCCCTACTCATGTCTAAGAAAAGCTGAGCCCCCCCCCACCCAAAACCGAAGTTGATGTAACTCTCGAGATAGAGCCTCTCTTTCTTTTTTGATACAGAGGAGTTATCAGCACTGTTTCTCCGGCATGTTTCATTCATAAAATAGTGATGCCGTGGGGCAGGAAAATTGAGGATACAACAAAATATATAGTTTTCATACAGACTTTTGTATACATTAGATATTCTAGTGTATTATAATTTGTTTAACATGTGCAAACATTTTTTTTTTTCCTCAACCTCAAACCAGATAAAGACTCGCGCCCCCCCTGTGATCTTTGCCGCCCCCCCTGGGGGTGCCCGGACCCCAGGTTGGGAACCACTGGTCTAGTGTGTTCTTCCCTCTAGTAACACAATCTACATGCTGGGAGAAAGCTGGAGGGGAACAGACTTTAAGAACACCTTGTTAAAGTCCCCTGTATCCCGTATCCAGGTGATGGCGCTGCAGTTTGTTCACTATGGTTAGCAGTGAACCAAACTTGTGCTAACGTTAACATCGGGGGCTATGTAGACGGCAGTGTGCTGTTTTCGTAGTAAATAAAATGGTCAGTATATTACCGACCGGGCTCCAGGTCAGGTGAGCCGTGCTGGGCAACGATCCTGCAGTTGGTACTCCATTCATTGTTCACAACAATGCAGTCCTCCGCCTCTGGTCGTGCCGTAGTTATTTTCTCATTCTGCCGGTAGATAGCTAGCTCGGCGTGCGCCGTGTCGCTAGCGCCGACAACAACCTGGAGGGCTCAGTCAGGCTATTTCCTCCGGGATGTTATGAGCCTGGAAGGCTCTCGTAACGGCTGTGTTGTATTGTGGTCCTGTATTGATTAGTTCAGTGTGGCTGTACGTACTTGTATAAATATACACCGACAGGAGAGCCGCTGCACAATCGCGCGCATCTTTGTTGACATGAGTGAACGTCATAACACACAGGTAACTAGTAGCAGCTTACTCTCGTACGGGACGATCGTGATTTTGTACAAAAAATACAGTCAAACAAACCCCTACAGTATCAAAATTGCTACATATAATTGTTTAGAAGGTTATAGTGTGCGTTATTTGTTTTGTCTTTAACTTCCTTCAGCTCTTTTCATGTTTGGGGGGTTGGATTGTACAAATTATGAAATATTCGATATCCCAATTTTGCATATCGTCCAGATAACAATTTGGATATTATCGTCTAAACGATATATTGCCCACCTCTACTTCCAGCTCTTGTTCCTCATTTGCAAAACTGACAACACCTGACACCTAACCTGACTAAAAGACAAAAACTGTCTCACTAACATGTTTTGTTCAGGTACCAAACTGCAGAAAGTCACACAGAACAGAACGTCCTCCGACGAACTAGGAAGGATGAATATATGTACCGTTTGACCTGTAATAGATAGAAAAACCCCGGGAAAATGTGTCTGAAAGATTGACGAAAGAAAGCCTTGAGGAGATATTTCATTGAGTTACAGAACCTAGCTCAGGTGTGATGTCAGGATTAGTTCTCTATGATAATGTGTTGAAATTGTATTTAATTGATTTCTTAAACCCATGAAATTGTGGAGCATCCTAAACCCAAATAAGCACATAATCCTGGAACGGAAAATCACCAAAGTCATCTCGAGATATATAGATCTAATGAAGCTGAAAACTAGAAAACTGCTTTGTTTGAGAGAGCAGAAAGAGCGGATGAATGATCTAAAAGTTCAAAACAAAATGCTGCATTGAAATCATTTCATATAATGAGAGATGATTACACGACCATCTGGAAGAAACTGATGTGTGTTTGTTTTGGATGTGCCTGCCGCAGTGGGGCTGAGTTTATTCATCGCAGTAAATGACTATTCCTGGAATGTGTCACTGCAACAGGCAAACACTGCTGTTTTCCTCTAAAGGCCAAGTCAG